>NW_027077547.1:0-300000 GCF_963924675.1 Phocoena phocoena
TCCTGCGGTTTTGTGCCCAGCTCACAAGAAAGCGAGTTGAAGAAAGGAGCTCAGGGGCACTGTAATTCACAAACCTGCAGAGTTATAAATGACAGTTATCCTCCAAAAATATATTGAAGTAAGCCTGCGAAGGGGACTTGAAAGCGGGGCAGAATTTCAGGAAAACGATTGCAGGGGGTAGACTGGAATTGCCCTGAAAGCGTAGGAAAAGAGGCAGAACGTCGACAATGATGCACTTGGCCGAAAAGGGCGTATGCGTTTTTTCCTGAATATATTCAGGAAAAAACGCATACGCCCTTTTTGGCCAACCAAGCAAGCCTGTAAAGGAAATCTGCACTACAATGAAGTCTCACTGCCCCCCGGGCAAAAGGGCCATCTGAAAAAAGTGTAAAATCCAGAAATGTAGGACAGGATATGGAGAACAGGGAGACTTGTTATGCTGATTGGCAGGATGTAAATTGCCAGCAGCCACCCTGGAGAAGTGTATGGTGTTTCCTGAAACACGTAAGAAACAAAGCAACACAGCCTATGGCAATTGCACTTATGGTCCTATTCCTTAGGGAAATTAAAATCAAAAACAGAGAGCCACCCCAAAGTTTGGGACGGCTGTGTTCCCAAGAAGCTCGTCTACAGTACCAGGTAAATATCCCAGAAAGCAAAAAATGGATAAAGAAGTTGTGGCACGTTCGTACAATGCAATATCACTCAGCAATGAAATCTGTGTCATCAGGCCCGTAGCGGCATAGTGAGTGGATGCAGGTACGGTGATTCTACGTGAACTACGTCACACAGAAAAAGAAACATCATAAGATATCACTAATACACGGAATGTAAACTTGACTACACATGAACTGAATTACAAAACAGAACAGGGTGTCAAATTTAGAAAACCAACTAGTGCTTGCTTATGGGGAAAGGTGCCTTGGGGTGCTGCATAAAACCAGAGACTGAAATTAGCACAGATAACTTTCCATAAGCCAAATATGTAATAGACAAGACCTACTCCTTGCTCAACGAAATGGACGCAACACCACATCTTCAACGCCTAGGAATATACCTGACTAGGAAGTATCTTAAAACCCATGGATATATATGTCTCCGTAAGAGAATCAAGCGTGTGTACAGCGGCCGAAACGCAGCAGTGAAAATCCGATAAATCCCATTATCAAAATAAATTTCGAAAACAAAACACAAAGACAGTGAAATAGAGAGCAATTCTTAAATAATACACTCAGGGCATGTGATGCAAACGTGATTTACCACATCTACACCCAGAGCTGGTTGAGACATAAGGCTGGACCCTTCAGGCTGATAGCATTGGTGAGTTTTGGTGAGCAAATGCAGACCCTTTGAAGTCATACTGCATGGTACCCATTCCATGGGTCCCAACTCTCCAGGTTCAAGGGATTCTTCCTCCAGCAAAAACATGCATGGGAAACCCAGAGTATCGTCCACCGTGTGATTGGGAAACGATTTAAAATGCATCTCAGTTTTCGTATCCTGGTCCTCGGGTTCACCATTCCAGATGCTTTACTAACACTCTCCCCGCTTAGAGAGTCAGTGCCTTTAACCTCCTCTTTGGCACAGCTTGCAATTTCTGTGCAAGATGAACAGGAATAGGGAGAACCAATGAGAGACTAGCTGTAGGTGTCTGCACGGGCAAATGTAACGCTCATTACCGACCAGGAAGAGGAATTAAACAAAGGCTCAGTGTGCCCTGCTGGAAACAGATTAGGGCCTGAAGCAATCCTGCGGTTTTGTGCCCAGCTCACAAGAAAGCGAGTTGAAGAAAGGAGCTCAGGGGCACTGTAATTCACAAACCTGCAGAGTTATAAATGACAGCTATCTTCCAAAAGTATATTGAAGTAAGCCTGCGAAGGGGACTTGAAAGCGGGGCAGAATTTCAGGAAAACGACTGCAGGGGGTAGACTGGAATTGCCTTGAAAGCATAGGAAAAGAGGCACAACGTCGACAATGATGCACATGGCCAAAAAGGGCGTATGCGTTTTTTCCTGAATATACTAAGGAAAAAATGCATACGCCCTTTTTGGCCAACCAAGCAAGCCTGTAAAGGAAATGTGCACTACAATGAAGTCTCACTGCCCCCCGGGGAAGAGGGCCATCTGAAAAAAGTGTAAAATCCAGAAAGGTAGGACAGGATATGGAGAACAGGGAGCCTTGTTATGCTGATTGGAATGATGTAAATTGCCAACAGCCACCCTGGAGAAGTGTATGGTGTTTCCTGAAACACGTAAGAAATAAAGCAACACAGCCTATGGCAATTGCACTTATGGTCCTATTCCTTAGGTAAATTAAAATCAAAAACAGAGAGCCACCCCAAAGTTTGGGACGGCTGTGTTCCCAAGAAGCTCGTCTACAGTACCAGGTAAATATCCCAGAAAGCAAAAAATGGATAAAGAAGTTGTGGCACGTACGTGCAATGCAATATCACTCAGCAATTAAATCTGTGTCATCAGGCCCGTAGCGGCATAGTGAGTGGATGCAGGTACGGTGATTCTACGTGAACTACGTCACACAGAAAAAGAAACATCATAAGGTATCACTAATACACGGAATGTAAACTTGACTAGACATGAACTGAATTACAAAACAGAACAGGGTCTCAAATTTAGAAAACCAACTAGTGCTTGCTTATGGGGAAAGGTGCCTTGGGGTGCTGCATAAAACCAGAGACTGAAATTAGCACAGATAACTTTCCATAAGCCAAATATGTAATAGAAAAGACCTACTCCTTGCTCAACGAAATGGACTCAACACCACATATTCAACGCATAGGAATATACCTAACTAGGAAGAATCTTAAAACCCATGGATATATATGTCTCCGTAAGAGAATCAAGCGTGTGTACAGCGGCCGATACGTATCAGTGAAAATCCGATAAATCCCATTATCAAAATAAATTTCGAAAACAAAACACAAAGACAGTGAAATAGAGAGCAATTCTTAAATAATTCACTCAGGGCATGTGATGCAACCGGGATTGACCACATCTACACCCAGAGCTGGTTGAGACATAAGGCTGGACACTTCAGGCTGATAGCATTGGTGAGTTTCGGTGAGCAAATGCAGACCCTTTGAAGTCATACTGCATGGTACCCGTTCAATGGGTCCCAACTCTCCAGGTTCAAGGGATTCTTCCTCCAGCTAAAACATGCATGGGAAACCCAGAGTATCGTCCACCGTGTGATTGGGAAATGATTTAAAATGCACCTCAGTTTTCGTATCCTGGTCCTCAGGTTCACAATTCCAAATGCTTTACTAACACTCTCCCCGCTTGGATAGTCAGTGCCTTTAACCTCCTGTTTGGCACAGCTTGCAATTTCTGTGCAAGATGAACAGGAATAGGGAGAACCAATGACAGACTAGCTATAGGTGTCTGCACGGGCAAATGTAATGCTCATTTCCCACCAGGAAGAGGAATTAAACAAAGGCTCAGTGTGCCCTGCTGGAAACAGATTAGGGCCTGAAGCAATCCTGCGGTTTTGTGCCCAGCTCACAAGAAAGCGAGTTGAAGAAAGGAGCTCAGGGGCACTGTAATTCACAAACCTGCAGAGTTATAAATGACAGCTATCCTCAAAAAATATATTGAAGTAAGCCTGCGAAGGGGACTTGAAAGCGGGGCTGAATTTCAGGAAAACGATTGCAGGGGTAGACTGGAGTTGCCCTGAAAGCATAGGAAAAGAGGCAGAACGTCGACAATGATGCACTTGCCCAAAAAGGGCGTATGCGTTTTTTCCTGAATATATTCAGGAAAAAACGCATACGCCCTTTTTTGCCAACCAAGCAAGCCTGTAAAGGAAATCTGCACTACAATGAAGTCTCACTGCCCCCCGGGCAAGAGTGACATCTGAAAAAAGTGTAAAATCCAGAAAGGTAGGTCAGGATATGGAGAAGAGGGAGACTTGTTATGCTGATTGGCAGGATGTAAATTGCCAACAGCCACCCTGGAGAAGTGTATGGTGTTTCCTGAAACACGTAAGAAATAAAGCAACACAGCCTATGGCAATTGCACTTATGGTCCTATTCCTTAGGGAAATTAAAATCAAAAACAGAGAGCCACCCCAAAGTTTGGGACGGCTGTGTTCCCAAGTAGCTCGTCTACAGTACCAGGTAAATATCCCAGAAAGCAAAAAATGGATAAAGAAGTTGTGGCACGTACCTGCAATGCAATATCACTCAGCAATGAAATCTGTGTCATCAGGCCCGTAGCGGCATAGTGAGTGGATTCAGGTACGGTGATTCTACGTGAACTACGTCACACAGAAATAGAAACATCATAAGATATCACTAATACACGGAATGTAAACTTGACTACACATGAACTGAATTACAAAACAGAACAGGGTCTCAAATTTAGAAAACCAACTAGTGCTTGCTTATGGGGAAAGGTGCCTTGGGGTGCTGCATAAAACCAGAGACTGAAATTAGCACAGATAACTTTCCATAAGCCAAATATATAATAGACAAGACCTACTCCTTGCTCAACGAAATGGACTCAACACCACATATTCAACGCCTAGGAATATACCTGACTAGGAAGTATCTTAAAACCCATGGATATATATGTCTCCGTAAGAGAATCAAGCATGTGTACAGCGGCCGATACGCAGCAGTGAAAATCCGATAAATCCCATTATCAAAATAAATTTCGAAAACAAAACACAAAGACAGTGAAATAGAGAGCAATTCTTAAATAATTCACTCAGGGCATGTGATGCAACCGGGATTGACCACATCTACACCCAGAGCTGATTGAGACATAAGGCTGGACACTTCAGGCTAATAGCATTGGTGAGTTTCGGTGAGCAAATGCAGACACTTTGAAGTCATACTGCATGGTACCTATTCCATGGGTCCCAACTCTTCAGGTTCAAGGGATTCTTCCTCCAGCTAAAACATGCATAGGAAACCCACAGTATGGTCCACCGTGTGATTGGGAAACGATTTAAAATGCATCTCAGTTTTCGTATCCTGGTCCTCGGGTTCACCATTCCAGATGCTTTACTAACACTCTCCCCGCTTGGAGAGTCAGTGCCTTTAACCTCCTCTTTGGCACAGCTTGCAATTTCTGTGCAAGATGAACAGGAATATGGAGAACCAATGAGAGACTAGCTGTAGGTGTCTGCACGGGCAAATGTAACGCTCATTGCCCACCAGGAAGAGGAATTAAACAAAGGCTCAGTGTGCCCTGCTGGAAACAGATTAGGGCCTAAAGCAATCCTGCGGTTTTGTGCCCAGCTCACAAGAAAGCGAGTTGAAGAAAGGAGCTCAGGGGCACTGTACTTCACAAACCTGCAGAGTTATAAATGACAGCTATCCTGCAAAAATATATTGAAGTAAGCCTGCGAAGGGGACTTGAAAGCGGGGCAGAATTTCAGGAAAACGATTGCAGGGGGTAGACTGGAATTGCCCTGAAAGCATAGGAAAAGAGGCACAACGTCGACAATGATGCACTTGGCCAGAAAGGGCGTATGCGTTTTTTCCTGAATATATTCAGGAAAAAACGCATACGCCCTTTTTGGCCAACCAAGCAAGCCTGAAAAGGAAATCTGCACTACAATGAAATCTCACTGCCCCCCCGGGCAAAAGGGCCATTTGAAAAAAGTGTAAAATCCAGAAATGTAGGACAGGATATGGAGAACAGGGAGCCTTGTTATGCTGATTGGCAGGATGTAAATTGTGAACAGCCACCCTGGAGAAGTGTATGGTGTTTCCTGAAACACGTAAGAAATAAAGCAACACAGCCTATGGCAATTGCAATTATGGTCCTATTGCTTAGGGAAATTAAAATCAAAAACGGAGAGCCACCCCAAAGTTTGGGACGGCTGTGTTCCCAAGAAGCTCGTCTACAGTACCAGGTAAATATTCCAGAAAGCAAAAAATGGATAAAGAAGTTGTGGCACGTACGTGCAATGCAATATCACTCAGCAATGAAATCTGTGTCATCAGGCCCTTAGCGGCATAGTGAGTGGATGCAGGTACGGTGTTTCTACGTGAACTATGTCACACAGAAAAAGAAACATCATAAGATATCACTAATACACGGAATGTCAACTTGACTACACATGAACTGAATTACAAAACAGAACAGGGTCACAAATTTAGAAAACCAACTAGTGCTTGCTTAAGGGGAAAGGTGCCTTGGGGTGCTGCATAAAACCAGAGACTGAAATTAGCACAGATAACATTCCATAAGCCAAATATATAATAGACAAGACCTACTCCTTGCTCAACGAAATGGACTCAACACCACATATTCAACGCCTAGGAATATACCTGACTAGGAAGAATCTTAAAACCCATGGATATATATGTCACCGTAAGAGAATCAAGCGTGTGTACAGTGGCCGAAACGCAGCAGTGAAAATCCGATAAATCCCATTATCAAAATAAATTTCGAAAACAAAACACAAAGACAGTGAAATAGAGAGCAATTCTTAACTAATTCACTCAGGGCATGTGATGCAACCGGGTTTGACCACATCTACACCCAGAGCTGGTTGAGACATAAGGCTGGACACTTCAGGCTGATAGCATTGGTTAGTTTCGGTGAGCAAATGCAGACCCTTTTAAGTCATACTGCATGGTACCCAATCCATGGGTCCCAACTCTCCAGGTTCAAGGCATTCTTCCTCCAGCTAAAACATGCATGGGAAACCCAGAGTATCGTCCACCGTGTGATTGGGAAATGATTTAAAATGCATCTCAGTTTTCGTATCCTGGTCCTCGGGTTCACCATTCCAGATGCTTTACTAACACTCTCCCCGCTTGGAGAGTCAGTGCCTTTAACCTCCTGTGTGGCACAGCTTGCAATTTCTGTGCAAGATGAACAGGAATAGGGAGAACCAATGAGAGACTAGCTGTAGGTGTCTGCACGGGCAAATGTAACGCTCATTTCCCACCAGGAAGAGGAATTAACCAAAGGCTCAGCGTGCCCTGCAGGAAACAGATTAGGGCCTGAAGCAATCCTGCGGTTTTGTGCCCAGCTCACAAGAAAGCAAGTTGAAGAAAGGAGCTCAGGGGCACTGTAATTCACAAACCTGCAGTGTTATAAATGACAGCTAACCTCCAAAAATATATTGAAGTAAGCCTGCGAAGGGGACTTGAAAGCGGGGCAGAATTTCAGGAAAACGATTGCAGGGGGTAGACTGGAATTGCCCTGTAAGCATAGGAAAAGAAGCAGAACGTCGACAATGATGCACTTGGCCAAAAAGGGCGTATGCGTTTTTTCCTGAATATATTCAGGAAAAAACGCATACGCCCTTTTTGGCCAAGGAAGCAAGCCTGTAAAGGAAATCTGCACTACAATGAAATCTCACTGCCCCCCCGGGCAAAAGGGCCATCTGAAAAAAGTGTAAAATCCAGAAAGGTAGGACAGGATATGGAGAAGAGGGAGCCTTGTTATGCTGATTGGCAGGATGTAAATTGCCAGCAGCCACCCTGGAGAAGTGTATGGTGTTTCCTGAAACACGTAAGAAACAAAGCAACACAGCCTATGGCACTTCCACTTATGGTCCTATAGCTTACGGAAATTAAAATCAAAAACAGAGAGCCACCCCAAAGTTTGGGACGGCTGTGTTCCCAAGAAGCTCGTCTACAGTACCAGGTAAATATCCCAGAAAGCAAAAAATGGATAAAGAAGTTGTGGCACGTACGTACAATGCAATATCACTCAGCAATGAAATCTGTGTCATCAGGCCCGTAGCGGCATAGTGAGTGGATGCAGGTACGGTGATTCTACGTGAACTACGTCACACAGAAAAAGAAACATCATAAGATATCACTAATACACGGAATGTAAACTTGACTACACATGAACTGAATTACAAAAAAGAACAGGGTCTCAAATTTAGAAAACCAACTAGTGCTTGCTTATGGGGAAAGGTGCCTTGGGGTGCTGCATAAAACCAGAGACTGAAATTAGCACAGATAACTTTCCATAAGCCAAATATGTAATAGACAAGACCTACTCCTTGCTCAACGAAATGGACCCAACACCACATATTCAACGCCTAGGAATATACCTGTCTAGGAAGAATCTTAAAACCCATGGATATATATGTCTCCGTAAGAGAATCAAGCGTGTGTACAGCGGCCGAAACACAGCAGTGAAAATCCGATAAATCCCATTATCAAAATAAATTTCGAAAACAAAACACAAAGACAGTGAAATAGAGAGAAATTGTTAAATAATTCACTCAGGGCATGTGATGCAACCGGGATTGACCACATCTCCACCCAGAGCTGGTTGAGACATAAGGCTGGACACTTCAGGCTGATAGCATTGGTGAGTTTCGGTGAGCAAATGCAGACCGTTTGAAGTCATACTGCATGGTACCCATTCCATGGGTTCCAACTCTCCAGGTTGAAGGGATTCTTCCTCCAGCTAAAACATGCATGGGAAACCCAGAGTATCGTCCACCGTGTGATTGGGAAACGATTTAAAATGCATCTCAGTTTTCGTTTCCTGGTCCTCGGGTTCACCATTCCAGATGCTTTACTAACACTCTCCCCGCTTGGAGAGTCAGTGCCTTTAACCTCCTCTTTCGCACAGCTTGCAATTTCTGTGCAAGATGAACAGGAATAGGGAGAACCAATGAGAGACTAGCTGTAGGTGTCTGCACGGGCAAATGTAACGCTCATTGCCCACCAGGAAGAGGAATTAAACAAAGGCTCAGTGTGCCCTGCTGGAAACAGATTAGGGCCTGAAGCAATCCTGCGGTTTTGTGCCCAGCTCACAAGAAAGCGAGTTGAAGAAAGGAGCTCAGGGGCACTGTACTTCACAAACCTGCAGAGTTATAAATGACAGCTATCCTCCAAAAATATACTGAAGTAAACCTGCGAAGGGGACTTGAAAGCGGGGCTGAATTTCAGGAAAACGATTGCAGGGGGTAGACTGGAATTGCCCTGAAAGCATAGGAAAAGAGTCACAACGTCGACAATGATGCACTTGGCCAAAAAGGGCGTATGCGTTTTTTCCTGAATATATTCAGGAAAACACGCATACGCCCTTTTTGGCCAACCAAGCAAGCCTGTAAAGGAAATCTGCACTACAATGAAGTCTCACTGCCCCACGGGCAAAAGGGCCATCTGAAAAAAGTGTAAAATCCAGAAAGGTAGGACAGGATATGGAGAACAGGGAGCCTTGTTATGCTGATTGGCAGGATGTAAATTGCCAGCAGCCACCCTGGAGAAGTGTATGGTGTTTCCTGAAACACGTAAGAAACAAAGCAACACAGCCTATGGCACTTCCACTTATGGTCCTATAGCTTACGAAAATTAAAATCAAAAACAGACAGCCACCCCAATATTTGGGACGGCTGTGTTCACAAGAAGCTCGTCTACAGTATCAGGTAAATATCCCAGAGAGCAAAAAATGGATAAAGAAGTTGTTGCACGTACGTACAATGCAATATCACTCAGCAATGAAATCTGTGTCATCAGGCCGGTAGCGGCATAGTGAGTGGATGCAGGTACGGTGATTCTACGTGAACTACGTCACACAGAAAAAGAAACATCATAAGATATCACTAATACACGGAATGTAAACTTGACTACACATGAACTGAATTACAAAACAGAACAGGGTCTCAAATTTAGAAAACCAACTAGTGCTTGCTTATGGGGAAAGGTGCCTTGGGGTGCTGCATAAAACCAGAGACTGAAATTAGCACAGATATCTTTCCATAGGCCAAATATGTAATAGACAAGACCTACTCCTTGCTCAACGAAATGGACCCAACACCACATATTCAACGCCTAGGAATATACCTGACTAGGAAGAATCTTAAAACCCATGGATATATATGTCTCCGTAAGAGAATCAAGCGTGTGTACAGCGGCCGAAACGCAGCAGTGAAAATCGGATAAATCCCATTATCAAAATAAATTTCGAAAACAAAACACAAAGACAGTGAAATCGAGAGCAATTCTTAACTAATTCACTCAGGGCATGTGATGCAACCGGGATTGACCACATCTACACCCAGAGCTGGTTGAGACATAAGGCTGGACACTTCAGGCTGATAGCATTGGTGAGTTTCGGTGAGCAAATGCAGACCCTTTGAAGTCATACTGCATGGTACCCATTCCATGGGTCCCAACTCTCCAGGTTCAAGGCATTCTTCCTCCAGTTAAAACATGCATGGGAAACCCAGAGTATCGTCCACCGTGTGATTGGGAAACAATTTAAAATGCATCTCAGTTTTCGTATCCTGGTCCTCGGGTTCACCATTCCAGATGCTTTACTAACACTCTCCCCGCTTGGAGAGTCAGTGCCTTTAAACTCCTGTTTGGCACAGCTTGCAATTTCTGTGCAAGATGAACAGGAATAGGGAGAACCAATGAGAGACTAGCTGTAGGTGTCTGCACGGGCAAATGTAACGCTCATTACCGACCAGGAAGAGGAATTAAACAAAGGCTCAGCGTGCCCTGCTGAAAACAGATTAGGGCCTGAAGCAATCCTGCGGTTTTGTGCCCAGCTCACAAAAAAGCGAGTTGAAGAAAGGAGCTCAGGGACACTGTACTTCACAAACCTGCAGAGTTATAAATGACAGCTATCCTCCAAAAATATATTGAAGTAAGCCTGCGAAGGGGACTTGAAAGCGGGGCTGAATTTCAGGAAAACGATTGCAGGGGGTAGACTGGAATTGCCCTGAAAGCATAGGAAAAGAGGCACATCGTCGACAATGATGCACTTGGCCAAAAAGGGCGTATGCGTTTTTTCCTGAATATATTCAGGAAAAAACGCATACGCCCTTTTTGGCCAACCAAGCAAGCCTGTAAAGGAAATCTGCACTACAATGAAATCTCACTGCCCCCCCGGGCAAAAGGGCCATCTGAAAAAAGTGTAAAATCCAGAAAGTTAGGACAGGATATGGAGAACAGGGAGCCTTGTTATGCTGATTGGCAGGATGTAAATTGCCAGCAGCCACCCTGGAGAAGTGTATGGTGTTTCCTGAAACACGTAAGAAACAAAGCATCAGAGCCTATGGCACTTCCACTTATGGTCCTATAGCTTACGGAAATTAAAATCTAAAACAGACAGCCACCCCAATATTTGGGACGGCTGTGTTCACAAGAAGCTCTTCTACAGTATCAGGTAAATATCCCAGAAAGCAAAAAATGGATAAAGAAGTTGTGGCACGTACGTGCAATGCAATATCACTCAGCAATGAAATCTGTGTCATCAGGCCCGTAGTGGCATAGTGAGTGGATGTAGGTACGGTGATTCTACGTGAACTACCTCACACAGATAAAGAAACATCATAAGATATCACTAATACACGGAATGTAAACTTGACTACACATGAACTGAATTACAAAACAGAACAGGGTCTCAAATTTAGAAAACCAACTAGTGCTTGCTTATGGGGAAAGGTGCCTTGGGGTGCTGCATAAAACCAGAGACTGAAATTAGCACAGATAACATTCCATAAGCCAAATATGTAATAGACAAGACCTACTCCTTGCTCAACGAAATGGACTCAACACCACATATTCAACGCCTAGGAATATACCTGACTAGGAAGAATCTTAAAACCCATGGATATATATGTCTCCGTAAGAGAATCAAGCGTGTGTACAGCGGCGGAAATGAAGCAGTGAAAATCCGATAAATCCCATTATCAAAATAAATTTCGAAAACAAAACACAAAGACAGTGAAATAGAGAGCAATTCTTAAATAATTCACTCAGGGCATGTGATGCAACCGGGATTGACCACATCTACACCCAGAGCTGGTTGAGACATAAGGCTGGACACTTCAGGCTGATAGAACGGGTGAGTTTCGGTGAGCAAATGCAGACCCTTTGAAGTCATACTGCATGGTACCCATTCCATGGGTCCCAACTCTCCAGGTTCAAGGCATTCTTCCTCCAGCTAAAACATGCATGGGAAACCCAGAGTATCGTCCACCGTGTGATTGGGAAACGATTTAAAATGCATCTCAGTTTTCGTATCCTGGTCCTCGGGTTCACCATTCCAGATGCTTTACTAACACTCTCCCCGCTTGGAGAGTCAGTGCCTTTAACCTCCTGTTTGGCACAGCTTGCCATTTCTGTACAAGATGAACAGGAATAGGGAGAACCAATGAGAGACTAGCTGTAGGTGTCTGCACGGGCAAATGTAACGCTCATTGCCCCCCAGGAAGAGGAATTAAACAAAGGCTCAGTGTGCCCTGCTGGAAACAGATTAGGGCCTGAAGCAATCCTGCGGTTTTGTGCCCAGCTCACAAGAAAGCGAGTTGAAGAAAGGAGCTCAGGGGCACTGTACTTCACAAACCTGCAGAGTTATAAATGACAGCTGTCCTCCAAAAATATATTGAAGTAAGCCTGCGAAGGGGACTTGAAAGCGGGGCTGAATTTCAGGAAAACAATTGCAGGGGGTAGACTGGAATTGCCCTGAAAGCATAGGAAAAGAGGCACAACGTCGACAATGATGCACTTGGCCAAAAAGGGCGTATGCGTTTTTTCCTGAATATATTTAGGAAAAAACGCATACGCCCTTTTTGGCCAACCAAGCAAGCCTGTAAAGGAAATCTGCACTACAATGAAATCTCACTGCCCCCCCGGGCAAAAGGGCCATCTGAAAAAAGTGTAAAATCCAGAAAGGTAGGACAGGATATGGAGAACAGGGAGCCTTGTTATGCTGATTGGCAGGATGTAAATTGCCAGCAGCCACCCTGGAGAAGTGTATGGTGTTTCCTGAAACACGTAAGAAACAAAGCAACACAGCCTATGGCACTTCCACTTATGGTCCTATAGCTTATGGAAATTAAAATCAAAAACAGACAGCCACCCCAATATTTGGGACGGCTGTGTTCCCAAGAAGCTCGTCTACAGTATCAGGTAAATATCCCAGAAAGCAAAAAATGGATAAAGAAATTGTGGCACGTACGTACAATGCAATATCACTCAGCAATGAAATCTGTGTCATCAGTCCCGTAGCGGCATAGTGAGTGGATGCAGGTACGGTGATTCTACGTGAACTACGTCACACAGAAAAAGAAACATCATAAGATATCACTAATACACGGAATGTAAACTTGACTACACATGAACTGAATTACAAAACAGAACAGGGTCTCAAATTTAGAAAACCAACTAGTGCTTGCTTATGGGGAAAGGTGCGTTGGGGTGCTGCATAAAACCAGAGACTGAAATTAGCACAGATAACATTCCATAAGCCAAATATGTAATAGACAAGACCTACTCCTTGCTCAACGAAATGGACTCAACACCACATATTCAACGCCTAGGAATATACCTGACTAGGAAGAATCTTAAAACCCATGGATATATATGTCTCCGTAAGAGAATCAAGCGTGTGTACAGCGGCGGAAATGCAGCAGTGAAAATCCGATAAATCCCATTATCAAAATAAATTTCGAAAACAAATCACAAAGACAGTGATATAGAGAGCAATTCTTAAATAATTCACTCAGGGCATGTGATGCAACCGGGATTGACCACATCTACACCCAGAGCTGGTTGAGACATAAGGCTGGACACTTCTGGCTGATAGCACTGGTGAGTTTCGGTGAGCAAATGCAGACCCTTTGAAGTCATACTGCATCGTACCCATTCCATGGGGCCCAACTCTCCAGGTTCAAGGCATTCTTCCTCCAGCTAAAACATGCATGGGAAACCCAGAGTATCGTCCACCGTGTGATTGGGAAACGATTTAAAATGCATCTCAGTTTTCGTATCCTGGTCCTCGGGTTCACCATTCCAGATGCTTTACTAACACTCTCCCCGCTTGGAGAGTCAGTGCCTTTAACCTCCTGTTTGGCACAGCTTGCCATTTCTGTGCAAGATGAACAGGAATAGGGAGAACCAATGAGAGACTAGCTGTAGGTGTCTGCACGGGCAAATGTAACGCTCATTGCCCACCAGGAAGAGGAATTAAACAAAGGCTCAGTGTGCCCTGCTGGAAACAGATTAGGGCCTGAAGCAATCCTGCGGTTTTGTGCCCAGCTCACAAGAAAGCGAGTTGAAGAAAGGAGCTCAGGGGCACTGTACTTCACAAACCTGCAGAGTTATAAATGACAGCTGTCCTCCAAAAATATATTGAAGTAAGCCTGCGAAGGGGACTTGAAAGCGGGGCTGAATTTCAGGAAAACAATTGCAGGGGGTAGACTGGAATTGCCCTGAAAGCATAGGAAAAGAGGCACAACGTCGACAATGATGCACTTGGCCAAAAAGGGCGTATGCGTTTTTTCCTGAATATATTTAGGAAAAAACGCATACTCCCTTTTTGGCCAACCAAGCAAGCCTGTAAAGGAAATCTGCACTACAATGAAATCTCACTGCCCCCCCGGGCAAAAGGGCCATCTGAAAAAAGTGTAAAATCCAGAAAGGTAGGACAGGATATGGAGAACAGGGAGCCTTGTTATGCTGATTGGCAGGATGTAAATTGCCAGCAGCCACCCTGGAGAAGTGTATGGTGTTTCCTGAAACACGTAAGAAACAAAGCAACACAGCCTATGGCACTTCCACTTATGGTCCTATAGCTTACGGAAATTAAAATCAAAAACACACAGCCACCCCAATATTTGGGACGGCTGTGTTCCCAAGAAGCTCGTCTACAGTATCAGGTAAATATCCCAGAAAGCAAAAAATGGATAAAGAAATTGTGGCACGTACGTACAATGCAATATCACTCAGCAATGAAATCTGTGTCATCAGGCCCGTAGCGGCATAGTGAGTGGATGCAGGTACGGTGATTCTACGTGAACTACGTCACACAGAAAAAGAAACATCATAAGATATCACTAATACACGGAATGTAAACTTGACTACACATGAACTGAATTACAAAACAGAACAGGGTCTCAAATTTAGAAAACCAACTAGTGCTTGCTTATGGGGAAAGGTGCGTTGGGGTGCTGCATAAAACCAGAGACTGAAATTAGCACAGATAACATTCCATAAGCCAAATATGTAATAGACAAGACCTACTCCTTGCTCAACGAAATGGACTCAACACCACATATTCAACGCCTAGGAATATACCTGACTAGGAAGAATCTTAAAACCCATGGATATATATGTCTCCGTAAGAGAATCAAGCGTGTGTACAGCGGCGGAAATGCATCAGTGAAAATCCGATAAATCCCATTATCAAAATAAATTTCGAAAACAAAACACAAAGACAGTGATATAGAGAGCAATTCTTAAATAATTCACTCAGGGCATGTGATGCAACCGGGATTGACCACATCTACACCCAGAGCTGGTTGAGACATAAGGCTGGACACTTCTGGCTGATAGCACTGGTGAGTTTCGGTGAGCAAATGCAGACACTTTGAAGTCATACTGCATGGTACCCATTCCATGGGTCCCAACTCTCCAGGTTCAAGGCATTCTTCCTCCAGCTAAAACATGCATGGGAAACCCAGAGTATCGTCCACCGTGTGATTGGGAAACGATTTAAAATGCATCTCAGTTTTCGTATCCTGGTCCTCGGGTTCACCATTCCAGATGCTTTACTAACACTCTCCCCGCTTGGAGAGTCAGTGCCTTTAACCTCCTGTTTGGCACAGCTTGCCATTTCTGTGCAAGATGAACAGGAAGAGGGAGAACCAATGAGAGACTAGCTGTAGGTGTCTGCACGGGCAAATGTAACGCTCATTGCCCACCAGGAAGAGGAATTAAACAAAGGCTCAGTGTGCCCTGCTGGAAACAGATTAGGGCCTGAAGCAATCCTGCGGTTTTGTGCCCAGCTCACAAGAAAGCGAGTTGAAGAAAGGAGCTCAGGGGCACTGTACTTCACAAACCTGCAGAGTTATAAATGACAGCTGTCCTCCAAAAATATATTGAAGTAAGCCTGCGAAGTGGACTTGAAAGCGGGGCTGAATTTCAGGAAAACGATTGCAGGGGGTAGACTGGAATTGCCCTGAAAGCATAGGAAAAGAGGCACAACGTCGACAATGATGCACTTGGCCAAAAAGGGCGTATGCGTTTTTTCCTGAATATATTTAGGAATAAACGCATACGCCCTTTTTGGCTAACCAAGCAAGCCTGTAAAGGAAATCTGCACTACAATGAAATCTCACTGCCCCCCCGGGCAAAAGGGCCATCTGAAAAAAGTGTAAAATCCAGAAAGGTAGGACAGGATATGGAGAACAGGGAGCCTTGTTATGCTGATTGGCAGGATGTAAATTGCCAGCAGCCACCCTGGAGAAGTGTATGGTGTTTCCTGAAACACGTAAGAAACAAAGCAACACAGCCTATGGCACTTCCACTTATGGTCCTATAGCTTACGGAAATTAAAATCAAAAACAGACAGCCACCCCAATATTTGGGACGGCTGTGTTCCCAAGAAGCTCGTCTACAGTATCAGGTAAATATCCCAGAAAGCAAAAAATGGATAAAGAAATTGTGGCACGTACGTACAATGCAATATCACTCAGCAATGAAATCTGTGTCATCAGGCCCGTAGCGGCATAGTGAGTGGATGCAGGTACGGTGATTCTACGTGAACTACGTCACACAGAAAAAGAAACATCATAAGATATCACTAATACACGGAATGTAAACTTGACTACACATGAACTGAATTACAAAACAGAACAGGGTCTCAAATTTAGAAAACCAACTAGTGCTTGCTTATGGGGAAAGGTGCGTTGGGGTGCTGCATAAAACCAGAGACTGAAATTAGCACAGATAACATTCCATAAGCCAAATATGTAATAGACAAGACCTACTACTTGCTCAACGAAATGGACTCAACACCACATATTCAACGCCTAGGAATATACCTGACTAGGAAGAATCTTAAAACCCATGGATATATATGTCTCCGTAAGAGAATCAAGCGTGTGTACATCGGCGGAAATGCATCAGTGAAAATCCGATAAATCCCATTATCAAAATAAATTTCGAAAACAAAACACAAAGACAGTGATATAGAGAGCAATTCTTAAATAATTCACTCAGGGCATGTGATGCAACCGGGATTGACCACATCTACACCCAGAGCTGGTTGAGACATAAGGCTGGACACTTCTGGCTGATAGCACTGGTGAGTTTCGGTGAGCAAATGCAGACCCTTTGAAGTCATACTGCATGGTACCCATTCCATGGGTCCCAACTCTCCAGGTTCAAGGCATTCTTCCTCCAGCTAAAACATGCATGGGAAACCCAGAGTATCGTCCACCGTGTGATTGGGAAACGATTTAAAATGCATCTCAGTTTTCGTATCCTGGTCCTCGGGTTCACCATTCCAGATGCTTTACTAACACTCTCCCCGCTTGGAGAGTCAGTGCCTTTAACCTCCTGTTTGGCACAGCTTGCCATTTCTGTGCAAGATGAACAGGAAGAGGGAGAACCAATGAGAGACTAGCTGTAGGTGTCTGCACGGGCAAATATAACGCTCATTGCCCACCAGGAAGAGGAATTAAACAAAGGCTCAGTGTGCCCTGCTGGAAACAGATTAGGGCCTGAAGCAATCCTGCGGTTTTGTTACCAGCTCACAAGAAAGCGAGTCGAAGAAAGGAGCTCAGGGGCACTGTACTTCACAAACCTGCAGAGTTATAAATGACAGCTATCCTCCAAAAATATATTGAAGTAAGCCTGCGAAGGGGACTTGAAAGCGGGGCTGAATTTCAGGAAAACGATTGCAGGGGGTAGACTGGAATTGCCCTGAAAGCATAGGAAAAGAGGCACAACGTCGACAATGATGCACTTGGCCAAAAAGGGCGTATGCGTTTTTTCCTGAATATATTCAGGAAAAAACGCATACGCCCTTTTTGGCCAACCAAGCAAACCTGTAAAGGAAATCTGCACTACAATGAAATCTCACTGCCCCCCCGGGCAAAAGGGCCATCTGAAAAAAGTGTAAAATCCAGAAAGGTAGGACAGGATATGGAGAACAGGGAGCCCTGTTATGCTGATTGGCAGGATGTAAATTGCCAGGAGCCACCCTGGAGAAGTGTATGGTGTTTCCTGAAACACGTAAGAAACAAAGCAACACAGCCTATGGCACTTCCACTTATGGTCCTATAGCTTACGGAAATTAAAATCAAAAACAGACAGCCACCCCAATATTTGGGACGGCTGTGTTCCCAAGAAGCTCGTCTACAGTATCAGGTAAATATCCCAGAAAGCAAAAAATGGATAAAGAAGTTGTGGCACGTACGTGCAATGCAGTATCACTCAGCAATGAAATCTGTGTCATCAGGCCCGTAGCGGCATAGTGAGTGGATGCAGGTACGGTGATTCTACGTGAACTACGTCACACAGAAAAAGAAACATCATAAGATATCACTAATACACGGAATGTAAACTTGACTACACATGAAGTGAATTACAAAACAGAACAGGGTCTCAAATTTAGAAAACCAACTAGTGCTTGCTTATGGGGAAAGGTGCGTTGGGGTGCTGCATAAAACCAGAGACTGAAATTAGCACAGATAACATTCCATAAGCCAAATATGTAATAGACAAGACCTACTCCTTGCTCAACGAAATGGACTCAACACCACATATTCAACGCCTAGGAATATACCTGACTAGGAAGAATCTTAAAACCCATGGATATATATGTCTCCGTAAGAGAATCAAGCGTGTGTACAGCGGCGGAAATGCAGCAGTGAAAATCCGATAAATCCCATTATCAAAATAAATTTCGAAAACAAAACACAAAGACAGTGAAATAGAGAGCAATTCTTAAATAATTCACTCAGGGCATGTGATGCAACCGGGATTGACCACATCTACACCCAGAGCTGGTTGAGACATAAGGCTGGACACTTCTGGCTGATAGCACTGGTGAGTTTCGGTGAGCAAATGCAGACCCTTTGAAGTCATACTGCATGGTACCCATTCCATGGGTCCCAACTCTCCAGGTTCAAGGCATTCTTCCTCCAGCTAAAGCATGCATGGGAAACACAGAGTATCGTCCTCCGTGTGATTGGGAAAAGATTTAAAATGCATCTCAGTTTTTGTATCCTGGTCCTCGGGTTCACCATTCCAGATGCTTTACTAACACTCTCCCCGCTTGGAGAGTCAGTGCCTTTAACCTCCTGTTTGGCACAGCTTGCAATTTCTGTGCAAGATGAACAGGAATAGGGAGAACCAATGAGAGACTAGCTGTAGGTGTCTGCACGGGCAAATGTAACGCTCATTGCCCACCAGGAAGAGGAATTAAACAAAGGCTCAGTGTGCCCTGCTGGAAACAGATTAGGGCCTGAAGCAATCCTGCGGTTTTGTGCCCAGCTCACAAGAAAGCGAGTTGAAGAAAGGAGCTCAGGGGCACTGTACTTCACAAACCTGCAGAGTTATAAATGACAGCTATCCTCCAAAAATATATTGAAGTAAGCCTGCGAAGGGGACTTGAAAGCGGGGCTGAATTTCAGGAAAACGATTGCAGGGGGTAGAGTGGAATTGCCCTGAAAGCATAGGAAAAGAGGCACAACGTCGACAATGATGCACTTGGCCAAAAAGGGGGTATGCGTTTTTTCCTGAATATATTCAGGAAAAAACGCATACGCCCTTTATGGCCAACCAAGCAAGCCTGTAAAGGAAATCTGCACTACAATGAAATCTCACTGCCCCACCGGGCAAAAGGGCCATCTGAAAAAAGTGTAAAATCCAGAAAGGTAGGACAGGATATGGAGAACAGGGAGCCTTGTTATGCAGATTGGTAGGATGTAAATTGCCAGCAGCCACCCTGGAGAAGTGTATGGTGTTTCCTGAAACACGTAAGAAACAAAGCAACACAGCCTATGGCACTTCCACTTATGGTCCTATAGCTTACGGAAATTAAAATCAAAAACAGACAGCCACCCCAATATTTGGGACGGCTGTGTTCCCAAGAAGCTCGTCTACAGTATCAGGTAAATATCCCAGAAAGCAAAAAATGGATAAAGAAGTTGTGGCACGTACGTGCAATGCAGTATCACTCAGCAATGAAATCTGTGTCATCAGGCCCGTAGCGGCATAGTGAGTGGATGCAGGTACGGTGATTCTACGTGAACTACGTCACACAGAAAAAGAAACATCATAAGATATCACTAATACACGGAATGTAAACTTGACTACACATGAACTGAATTACAAAACAGAACAGGGTCTCAAATTTAGAAAACCAACTAGTGCTTGCTTATGGGGAAAGGTGCGTTGGGGTGCTGCATAAAACCAGAGACTGAAATTAGCACAGATAACATTCCATAAGCCAAATATGTAATAGACAAGACCTACTCCTTGCTCAACGAAATGGACTCAACACCACATATTCAACGCCTAGGAATATACCTGACTAGGAAGAATCTTAAAACCCATGGATATATATGTCTCCGTAAGAGAATCAAGCGTGTGTACAGCGGCGGAAATGCAGCAGTGAAAATCCGATAAATCCCATTATCAAAATAAATTTCGAAAACAAAACACAAAGACAGTGAAATAGAGAGCAATTCTTAAATAATTCACTCAGGGCATGTGATGCAACCGGGATTGACCACATCTACACCCAGAGCTGGTTGAGACATAAGGCTGGACACTTCTGGCTGATAGCACTGGTGAGTTTCGGTGAACAAATGCAGACCCTTTGAAGTCATACTGCATGGTACCCATTCCATGGTTCCCAACTCTCCAGGTTCAAGGCATTCTTCCTCCAGCTAAAGCATGCATGGGAAACGAAGAGTATCGTCCACCGTGTGATTGGGAAACGATTTAAAATGCATCTCAGTTTTCGTATCCTGGTCCTCGGGTTCACCATTCCAGATGCTTTACTAACACTCTCCCCGCTTGGAGAGTCAGTGCCTTTAACCTCCTGTTTGGCACAGCTTGCAATTTCTGTGCAAGATGAACAGGAATAGGGAGAACCAATGAGAGACTAGCTGTAGGTGTCTGCACGGGCAAATGTAACGCTCATTGCCCACCAGGAAGAGGAATTAAACAAAGGCTCAGTGTGCCCTGCTGGAAACAGATTAGGGCCTGAAGCAATCCTGCGGTTTTGTGCCCAGCTCACAAGAAAGCGAGTTAAAGAAAGGAGCTCAGGGGCACTGTACTTCACAAACCTGCAGAGTTATAAATGACAGCTATCCTCCAAAAATATACTGAAGTAAGCCTGCGAAGGGGACTTGAAAGCGGGGCTGAATTTCAGGAAAACGATTGCAGGGGGTAGACTGGAATTGCCCTGAAAGCATAGGAAAAGAGGCACAACGTCGACAATGATGCACTTGGCCAAAAAGGGCGTATGCGTTTTTTCCTGAATATATTCAGGAAAAAACGCATACGCCCTTTTTGGCCAACCAAGCAAGCCTGTAAAGGAAATCTGCACTACAATGAAATCTCACTGCCCCCACGGGCAAAATGGCCATCTGAAAAAAGTGTAAAATCCAGAAAGGTAGGACAGGATATGGAGAACAGGGAGCCTTGTTATGCTGATTGGCAGGATGTAAATTGTGAACAGCCACCCTGGAGAAGTGTATGGTGTTTCCTGAAACACGTAAGAAACAAAGCAACACAGCCTATGGCACTTCCACTTATGGTCCTATAGCTTACGGAAATTAAAATCAAAAACAGACAGCCACCCCAATATTTGGGACGGCTGTGTTCCCAAGAAGCTCGTCTACAGTATCAGGTAAATATCCCAGAAAGCAAAAAATGGATAAAGAAGTTGTGGCACGTACGTGCAATGCAGTATCACTCAGCAATGAAATCTGTGTCATCAGGCCCGTAGCGGCATAGTGAGTGGATGCAGGTACGGTGATTCTACGTGAACTACGTCACACAGAAAAAGAAACATCATAAGATATCACTAATACACGGAATGTAAACTTGACTACACATGAAGTGAATTACAAAACAGAACAGGGTCTCAAATTTAGAAAACCAACTAGTGCTTGCTTATGGGGAAAGGTGCGTTGGGGTGCTGCATAAAACCAGAGACTGAAATTAGCACAGATAACATTCCATAAGCCAAATATGTAATAGACAAGACCTACTCCTTGCTCAACGAAATGGACTCAACACCACATATTCAACGCCTAGGAATATACCTGACTAGGAAGAATCTTAAAACCCATGGATATATATGTCTCCGTAAGAGAATCAAGCGTGTGTACAGCGGCGGAAATGCAGCAGTGAAAATCCGATAAATCCCATTATCAAAATAAATTTCGAAAACAAAACACAAAGACAGTGAAATAGAGAGCAATTCTTAAATAATTCACTCAGGGCATGTGATGCAACCGGGATTGACCACATCTACACCCAGAGCTGGTTGAGACATAAGGCTGGACACTTCTGGCTGATAGCACTGGTGAGTTTCGGTGAGCAAATGCAGACCCTTTGAAGTCATACTGCATGGTACCCATTCCATGGGTCCCAACTCTCCAGGTTCAAGGCATTCTTCCTCCAGCTAAAGCATGCATGGGAAACACAGAGTATCGTCCTCCGTGTGATTGGGAAAAGATTTAAAATGCATCTCAGTTTTTGTATCCTGGTCCTCGGGTTCACCATTCCAGATGCTTTACTAACACTCTCCCCGCTTGGAGAGTCAGTGCCTTTAACCTCCTGTTTGGCACAGCTTGCAATTTCTGTGCAAGATGAACAGGAATAGGGAGAACCAATGAGAGACTAGCTGTAGGTGTCTGCACGGGCAAATGTAACGCTCATTGCCCACCAGGAAGAGGAATTAAACAAAGGCTCAGTGTGCCCTGCTGGAAACAGATTAGGGCCTGAAGCAATCCTGCGGTTTTGTGCCCAGCTCACAAGAAAGCGAGTTGAAGAAAGGAGCTCAGGGGCACTGTACTTCACAAACCTGCAGAGTTATAAATGACAGCTATCCTCCAAAAATATATTGAAGTAAGCCTGCGAAGGGGACTTGAAAGCGGGGCTGAATTTCAGGAAAACGATTGCAGGGGGTAGAGTGGAATTGCCCTGAAAGCATAGGAAAAGAGGCACAACGTCGACAATGATGCACTTGGCCAAAAAGGGGGTATGCGTTTTTTCCTGAATATATTCAGGAAAAAACGCATACGCCCTTTATGGCCAACCAAGCAAGCCTGTAAAGGAAATCTGCACTACAATGAAATCTCACTGCCCCACCGGGCAAAAGGGCCATCTGAAAAAAGTGTAAAATCCAGAAAGGTAGGACAGGATATGGAGAACAGGGAGCCTTGTTATGCAGATTGGTAGGATGTAAATTGCCAGCAGCCACCCTGGAGAAGTGTATGGTGTTTCCTGAAACACGTAAGAAACAAAGCAACACAGCCTATGGCACTTCCACTTATGGTCCTATAGCTTACGGAAATTAAAATCAAAAACAGACAGCCACCCCAATATTTGGGACGGCTGTGTTCCCAAGAAGCTCGTCTACAGTATCAGGTAAATATCCCAGAAAGCAAAAAATGGATAAAGAAGTTGTGGCACGTACGTGCAATGCAGTATCACTCAGCAATGAAATCTGTGTCATCAGGCCCGTAGCGGCATAGTGAGTGGATGCAGGTACGGTGATTCTACGTGAACTACGTCACACAGAAAAAGAAACATCATAAGATATCACTAATACACGGAATGTAAACTTGACTACACATGAACTGAATTACAAAACAGAACAGGGTCTCAAATTTAGAAAACCAACTAGTGCTTGCTTATGGGGAAAGGTGCGTTGGGGTGCTGCATAAAACCAGAGACTGAAATTAGCACAGATAACATTCCATAAGCCAAATATGTAATAGACAAGACCTACTCCTTGCTCAACGAAATGGACTCAACACCACATATTCAACGCCTAGGAATATACCTGACTAGGAAGAATCTTAAAACCCATGGATATATATGTCTCCGTAAGAGAATCAAGCGTGTGTACAGCGGCGGAAATGCAGCAGTGAAAATCCGATAAATCCCATTATCAAAATAAATTTCGAAAACAAAACACAAAGACAGTGAAATAGAGAGCAATTCTTAAATAATTCACTCAGGGCATGTGATGCAACCGGGATTGACCACATCTACACCCAGAGCTGGTTGAGACATAAGGCTGGACACTTCTGGCTGATAGCACTGGTGAGTTTCGGTGAACAAATGCAGACCCTTTGAAGTCATACTGCATGGTACCCATTCCATGGTTCCCAACTCTCCAGGTTCAAGGCATTCTTCCTCCAGCTAAAGCATGCATGGGAAACGAAGAGTATCGTCCACCGTGTGATTGGGAAACGATTTAAAATGCATCTCAGTTTTCGTATCCTGGTCCTCGGGTTCACCATTCCAGATGCTTTACTAACACTCTCCCCGCTTGGAGAGTCAGTGCCTTTAACCTCCTGTTTGGCACAGCTTGCAATTTCTGTGCAAGATGAACAGGAATAGGGAGAACCAATGAGAGACTAGCTGTAGGTGTCTGCACGGGCAAATGTAACGCTCATTGCCCACCAGGAAGAGGAATTAAACAAAGGCTCAGTGTGCCCTGCTGGAAACAGATTAGGGCCTGAAGCAATCCTGCGGTTTTGTGCCCAGCTCACAAGAAAGCGAGTTGAAGAAAGGAGCTCAGGGGCACTGTACTTCACAAACCTGCAGAGTTATAAATGACAGCTATCCTCCAAAAATATATTGAAGTAAGCCTGCGAAGGGGACTTGAAAGCGGGGCTGAATTTCAGGAAAACGATTGCAGGGGGTACACTGGAATTGCCCTGAAAGCATAGGAAAAGAGGCACAACGTCGACAATGATGCACTTGGCCAAAAAGGGCGTATGCGTTTTTTCCTGAATATATTCAGGAAAAAACGCATACGCCCTTTTTGGCCAACCAAGCAAGCCTGTAAAGGAAATCTGCACTACAATGAAATCTCACTGCCCCACCGGGCAAAAGGGCCATCTGAAAAAAGTGTAAAATCCAGAAAGGTAGGACAGGATATGGAGAACAGGGAGCCTTGTTATGCAGATTGGTAGGATGTAAATTGCCAGCAGCCACCCTGGAGAAGTGTATGGTGTTTCCTGAAACACGTAAGAAACAAAGCAACACAGCCTATGGCACTTCCACTTATGGTCCTATAGCTTACGGAAATTAAAATCAAAAACAGACAGCCACCCCAATATTTGGGACGGCTGTGTTCCCAAGAAGCTCGTCTACAGTATCAGGTAAATATCCCAGAAAGCAAAAAATGGATAAAGAAGTTGTGGCACGTACGTGCAATGCAGTATCACTCAGCAATGAAATCTGTGTCATCAGGCCCGTAGCGGCATAGTGAGTGGATGCAGGTACGGTGATTCTACGTGAACTACGTCACACAGAAAAAGAAACATCATAAGATATCACTAATACACGGAATGTAAACTTGACTACACATGAACTGAATTACAAAACAGAACAGGGTCTCAAATTTAGAAAACCAACTAGTGCTTGCTTATGGGGAAAGGTGCGTTGGGGTGCTGCATAAAACCAGAGACTGAAATTAGCACAGATAACATTCCATAAGCCAAATATGTAATAGACAAGACCTACTCCTTGCTCAACGAAATGGACTCAACACCACATATTCAACGCCTAGGAATATACCTGACTAGGAAGAATCTTAAAACCCATGGATATATATGTCTCCGTAAGAGAATCAAGCGTGTGTACAGCGGCGGAAATGCAGCAGTGAAAATCCGATAAATCCCATTATCAAAATAAATTTCGAAAAGAAAACACAAAGACAGTGAAATAGAGAGCAATTCTTAAATAATTCACTCAGGGCATGTGATTCAACCGGGATTGACCACATCTACACCCAGAGCTGGTTGAGACATAAGGCTGGACACTTCTGGCTGATAGCACTGGTGAGTTTCGGTGAGCAAATGCAGACCCTTTGAAGTCATACTGCATGGTACCCATTCCATGGGTCCCAACTCTCCAGGTTCAAGGCATTCTTCCTCCAGCTAAAGCATGCATGGGAAACACAGAGTATCGTCCACCGTGTGATTGGGAAACGATTTAAAATGCATCTCAGTTTTCGTATCCTGGTCCTCGGGTTCACCATTCCAGATGCTTTACTAACACTCTCCCCACTTGGAGAGTCAGTGCCTTTAACCTCCTGTTTCGCACAGCTTGCAATTTCTGTGCAAGATGAACAGGAATAGGGAGAACCAATGAGAGACTAGCTGTAGGTGTCTGCACGGGCAAATGTAACGCTCATTGCCCACCAGGAAGAGGAATTAAACAAAGGCTCAGTGTGCCCTGCTGGAAACAGATTAGGGCCTGAAGCAATCCTGCGGTTTTGTGCCCAGCTCACAAGAAAGCGAGTTGAAGAAAGGAGCTCAGGGGCACTGTACTTCACAAACCTGCAGAGTTATAAATGACAGCTATCCTCCAAAAATATATTGAAGTAAGCCTGCGAAGGGGACTTGAAAGCGGGGCTGAATTTCAGGAAAACGATTGCAGGGGGTAGACTGGAATTGCCCTGAAAGCATAGGAAAAGAGGCACAACGTCGACAATGATGCACTTGGCCAAAAAGGGCGTATGCGTTTTTTCCTGAATATATTCAGGAAAAAACGCATACGCCCTTTTTGGCCAACCAAGCAAGCCTGTAAAGGAAATCTGCACTACAATGAAATCTCACTGCCCCACCGGGCAAAAGGGCCATCTGAAAAAAGTGTAAAATCCAGAAAGGTAGGACAGGATATGGAGAACAGGGAGCCTTGTTATGCTGATTGGCAGGATGTAAATTGCCAGCAGCCACCCTGGAGAAGTGTATGGTGTTTCCTGAAACACGTAAGAAACAAAGCAACACAGCCTATGGCACTTCCACTTATGGTCCTATAGCTTACGGAAATTAAAATCAAAAACAGACAGCCACCCCAATATTTGGGACGGCTGTGTTCCCAAGAAGCTCGTCTACAGTATCAGGTAAATATCCCAGAAAGCAAAAAATGGATAAAGAAGTTGTGGCACGTACGTACAATGCAATATCACTCAGCAATGAAATCTGTGTCATCAGGCCCGTAGCGGCATAGTGAGTGGATGCAGGTACGGTGATTCTACGTGAACTACGTCACACAGAAAAAGAAACATCATAAGATATCACTAATACACGGAATGTAAACTTGACTAAACATGAACTGAATTACAAAAAAGAACAGGGTCTCAAATTTAGAAAACCAACTAGTGCTTGCTTATGGGGAAAGGTGCCTTGGGGTGCTGCATAAAACCAGAGATTGAAATTAGCACAGATAACATTCCATAAGCCAAATATGTAATAGACAAGACCTACTCCTTGCTCAACGAAATGGACCCAATACCACATATTCAACGCCTAGGAATATACCTGACTAGGAAGAATCTTAAAACCGATGGATATATATGTCTCCGTAAGAGAATCAAGCGTGTGTACAGCGGCCGAAACGCAGCAGTGAAAATCCGATAACTCCCATTATCAAAATAAATTTCGAAAACAAAACACAAAGACAGTGAAATAGAGAGCAATTCTTAACTAATTCACTCAGGGCATGTGATGCAACCGGGATTGACCACATCTACACCCAGAGCTGGTTGAGACATAAGGCTGGACACTTCAGGCTGATAGCATTGGTGAGTTTTGGTGAGCAAATGCAGACCCTTTGAAGTCATACTGCATGGTACCCATTCCATGGGTCCCAACTCTCCAGGTTCAAGGGATTCTTCCTCCAGCTAAAACATGCATGGGAAACCCAGAGTATCGTCCACCGTGTGATTGGGAAATGATTTAAAATGCATCTCAGTTTTCGTTTCCTGGTCCTCGGGTTCACCATTCCAGATGCTTTACTAACACTCTCCCCACTTGGAGAGTCAGTGCCTTTAACCTCCTCTTTGGCACATCTTGCAATTTCTGTGCAAGATGAACAGGAATAGGGAGAACCAGTGAGAGACTAGCTGAGGGTGTCTGCACGGGCAAATGTAACGCTCATTGCCCACCAGGAAGAGGAATTAAACAAAGGCTCAGTGTGCCCTGCTGGAAAAAGATTAGGGCCTGAAGCAATCCTGCGGTTTTGTGCCCAGCTCACAAGAATGCGAGTTGAAGAAAGGAGCTCAGGGGCACTGTATTTCACAAACCTGCAGAGTTATAAATGACAGCTATCCTCCAAAAATATATTGAAGTAAGCCTGCGAAGGGGACATGAAAGCGGGGCTGAATTTCAGGAAAAGGATTGCAGGGGGTAGACTGGAATTGCCCTGAAAGCATAGGAAAAGAGGCACAACGTCGACAATGATGCACTTGGCCAAAAAGGGCGTATGCGTTTTTCCTGAATATATTCAGGAAAACACGCATACGCCCTTTTTGGCCAACCAAGCAAGCCTGTAAAGGAAATCTGCACTACAATGAAATCTCACTGCCCCACCGGGCAAAAGGGCCATCTGAAAAAAGTGTAAAATCCAGAAAGGTAGGACAGGATATGGAGAACAGGGAGCCTTGTTATGCAGATTGGTAGGATGTAAATTGCCAGCAGCCACCCTGGAGAAGTGTATGGTGTTTCCTGAAACACGTAAGAAACAAAGCAACACAGCCTATGGCACTTCCACTTATGGTCCTATAGCTTACGGAAATTAAAATCAAAAACAGACAGCCACCCCAATATTTGGGACGGCTGTGTTCCCAAGAAGCTCGTCTACAGTATCAGGTAAATATCCCAGAAAGCAAAAAATGGATAAAGAAGTTGTGGCACGTACGTGCAATGCAGTATCACTCAGCAATGAAATCTGTGTCATCAGGCCCGTAGCGGCATAGTGAGTGGATGCAGGTACGGTGATTCTACGTGAACTACGTCACACAGAAAAAGAAACATCATAAGATATCACTAATACACGGAATGTAAACTTGACTACACATGAACTGAATTACAAAACAGAACAGGGTCTCAAATTTAGAAAACCAACTAGTGCTTGCTTATGGGGAAAGGTGCGTTGGGGTGCTGCATAAAACCAGAGACTGAAATTAGCACAGATAACATTCCATAAGCCAAATATGTAATAGACAAGACCTACTCCTTGCTCAACGAAATGGACTCAACACCACATATTCAACGCCTAGGAATATACCTGACTAGGAAGAATCTTAAAACCCATGGATATATATGTCTCCGTAAGAGAATCAAGCGTGTGTACAGCGGCGGAAATGCAGCAGTGAAAATCCGATAAATCCCATTATCAAAATAAATTTCGAAAACAAAACACAAAGACAGTGAAATAGAGAGCAATTCTTAAATAATTCACTCAGGGCATGTGATGCAACCGGGATTGACCACATCTACACCCAGAGCTGGTTGAGACATAAGGCTGGACACTTCAGGCTGATAGCACTGGTGAGTTTCGGTGAGCAAATGCAGACCCTTTGAAGTCATACTTCATGGTACCCATTCCATGGGTCCCAACTCTCCAGGTTCAAGGCATTCTTCCTCCAGCTAAAGCATGCATGGGAAACACAGAGTATCGTCCACCGTGTGATTGGGAAACGATTTAAAATGCATCTCAGTTTTCGTATCCTGGTCCTCGGGTTCACCATTCCAGATGCTTTACTAACACTCTCCCCACTTGGAGAGTCAGTGCCTTTAACCTCCTGTTTGGCACAGCTTGCAATTTCTGTGCAAGATGAACAGGAATAGGGAGAACCAATGAGAGACTAGCTGTAGGTGTCTGCACGGGCAAATGTAACGCTCATTGCCCACCAGGAAGAGGAATTAAACAAAGGCTCAGTGTGCCCTGCTGGAAACAGATTAGGGCCTGAAGCAATCCTGCGGTTTTGTGCCCAGCTCACAAGAAAGCGAGTTGAAGAAAGGAGCTCAGGGGCACTGTACTTCACAAACCTGCAGAGTTATAAATGACAGCTATCCTCCAAAAATATATTGAAGTAAGCCTGCGAAGGGGACTTGAAAGCGGGGCTGAATTTCAGGAAAACGATTGCAGGGGGTAGACTGGAATTGCCCTGAAAGCATAGGAAAAGAGGCACAACGTCGACAATGATGCACTTGGCCAAAAAGGGCGTATGCGTTTTTTCCTGAATATATTCAGGAAAAAACGCATACGCCCTTTTTGGCCAACCAAGCAAGCCTGTAAAGGAAATCTGCACTACAATGAAATCTCACTGCCCCCACGGGCAAAATGGCCATCTGAAAAAAGTGTAAAATCCAGAAAGGTAGGACAGGATATGGAGAACAGGGAGCCTTGTTATGCTGATTGGCAGGATGTAAATTGTGAACAGCCACCCTGGAGAAGTGTATGGTGTTTCCTGAAACACGTAAGAAACAAAGCAACACAGCCTATGGCACTTCCACTTATGGTCCTATAGCTTACGGAAATTAAAATCAAAAACAGACAGCCACCCCAATATTTGGGACGGCTGTGTTCCCAAGAAGCTCGTCTACAGTATCAGGTAAATATCCCAGAAAGCAAAAAATGGATAAAGAAATTGTGGCATGTACGTACAATGCAATATCACTCAGCAATGAAATCTGTGTCATCAGGCCCGTAGCGGCATAGTGAATGGATGCAGGTACGGTGATTCTACGTGAACTACGTCACACAGAAAAAGAAACATCATAAGATATCACTAATACACGGAATGTAAACTTGACTACACATGAACTGAATTACAAAACAGAACAGGGTCTCAAATTTAGAAAACCAACTAGTGCTTGCTTATGGGGAAAGGTGCGTTGGGGTGCTGCATAAAACCAGAGACTGAAATTAGCACAGATAACATTCCATAAGCCAAATATGTAATAGACAAGACCTACTCCTTGCTCAACGAAATGGACTCAACACCACATATTCAACGCCTAGGAATATACCTGACTAGGAAGAATCTTAAAACCCATGGATATATATGTCTCCGTAAGAGAATCAAGCGTGTGTACAGCGGCGGAAATGCAGCAGTGAAAATCCGATAAATCCCATTATCAAAATAAATTTCGAAAACAAAACACAAAGACAGTGAAATAGAGAGCAATTCTTAAATAATTCACTCAGGGCATGTGATGCAACCGGGATTGACCACATCTACACCCAGAGCTGGTTGAGACATAAGGCTGGACACTTCTGGCTGATAGTACTGGTGAGTTTCGGTGAGCAAATGCAGACCCTTTGAAGTCATACTGCATGGTACCCATTCCATGGTTCCCAACTCTCCAGGTTCAAGGCATTCTTCCTCCAGCTAAAGCATGCATGGGAAACACAGAGTATCGTCCACCGTGTGATTGGGAAACGATTTAAAATGCATCTCAGTTTTCGTATCCTGGTCCTCGGGTTCACCATTCCAGATGCTTTACTAACACTCTCCCCGCTTGGAGAGTCAGTGCCTTTAACCTCCTGTTTGGCACAGCTTGCAATTTCTGTGCAAGATGAACAGGAATAGGGAGAACCAATGAGAGACTAGCTGTAGGTGTCTGCACGGGCAAATATAACGCTCATTGCCCACCAGGAAGAGGAATTAAACAAAGGCTCAGTGTGCCCTGCTGGAAACAGATTATGGCCTGAAGCAATCCTGCGGTTTTGTGCCCAGCTCACAAGAAAGCGAGTTGAAGAAAGGAGCTCAGGGGCACTGTACTTCACAAACCTGCAGAGTTATAAATGACAGCTATCCTCCAAAAATATATTGAAGTAAGCCTGCGAAGGGGACTTGAAAGCGGGGCTGAATTTCAGGAAAACGATTGCAGGGGGTAGACTGGAATTGCCCTGAAAGCATAGGAAAAGAGGCACAACGTCGACAATGATGCACTTGGCCAAAAAGGGCGTATGCGTTTTTTCCTGAATATATTCAGGAAAAAACGCATACGCCCTTTTTGGCCAACCAAGCAAGCCTGTAAAGGAAATCTGCACTACAATGAAATCTCACTGCCCCACCGGGCAAAAGGGCCATCTGAAAAAAGTGTAAAATCCAGAAAGGTAGGACAGGATATGGAGAACAGGGAGCCTTGTTATGCAGATTGGTAGGATGTAAATTGCCAGCAGCCACCCTGGAGAAGTGTATGGTGTTTCCTGAAACACGTAAGAAACAAAGCAACACAGCCTATGGCACTTCCACTTATGGTCCTATAGCTTACGGAAATTAAAATCAAAAACAGACAGCCACCCCAATATTTGGGACGGCTGTGTTCCCAAGAAGCTCGTCTACAGTATCAGGTAAATATCCCAGAAAGCAAAAAATGGATAAAGAAGTTGTGGCACGTACGTGCAATGCAGTATCACTCAGCAATGAAATCTGTGTCATCAGGCCCGTAGCGGCATAGTGAGTGGATGCAGGTACGGTGATTCTACGTGAACTACGTCACACAGAAAAAGAAACATCATAAGATATCACTAATACACGGAATGTAAACTTGACTACACATGAACTGAATTACAAAACAGAACAGGGTCTCAAATTTAGAAAACCAACTAGTGCTTGCTTATGGGGAAAGGTGCGTTGGGGTGCTGCATAAAACCAGAGACTGAAATTAGCACAGATAACATTCCATAAGCCAAATATGTAATAGACAAGACCTACTCCTTGCTCAACGAAATGGACTCAACACCACATATTCAACGCCTAGGAATATACCTGACTAGGAAGAATCTTAAAACCCATGGATATATATGTCTCCGTAAGAGAATCAAGCGTGTGTACAGCGGCGGAAATGCAGCAGTGAAAATCCGATAAATCCCATTATCAAAATAAATTTCGAAAACAAAACACAAAGACAGTGAAATAGAGAGCAATTCTTAAATAATTCACTCAGGGCATGTGATTCAACCGGGATTGACCACATCTACACCCAGAGCTGGTTGAGACATAAGGCTGGACACTTCTGGCTGATAGCACTGGTGAGTTTCGGTGAGCAAATGCAGACCCTTTGAAGTCATACTGCATGGTACCCATTCCATGGGTCCCAACTCTCCAGGTTCAAGGCATTCTTCCTCCAGCTAAAGCATGCATGGGAAACACAGAGTATCGTCCTCCGTGTGATTGGGAAACGATTTAAAATGCATCTCAGTTTTCGTATCCTGGTCCTCGGGTTCACCATTCCAGATGCTTTACTAACACTCTCCCCACTTGGAGAGTCAGTGCCTTTAACCTCCTGTTTCGCACAGCTTGCAATTTCTGTGCAAGATGAACAGGAATAGGGAGAACCAATGAGAGACTAGCTGTAGGTGTCTGCACGGGCAAATGTAACGCTCATTGCCCACCAGGAAGAGGAATTAAACAAAGGCTCAGTGTGCCCTGCTGGAAACAGATTAGGGCCTGAAGCAATCCTGCGGTTTTGTGCCCAGCTCACAAGAAAGCGAGTTGAAGAAAGGAGCTCAGGGGCACTGTACTTCACAAACCTGCAGAGTTATAAATGACAGCTATCCTCCAAAAATATATTGAAGTAAGCCTGCGAAGGGGACTTGAAAGCGGGGCTGAATTTCAGGAAAACGATTGCAGGGGGTAGACTGGAATTGCCCTGAAAGCATAGGAAAAGAGGCACAACGTCGACAATGATGCACTTGGCCAAAAAGGGCGTATGCGTTTTTTCCTGAATATATTCAGGAAAAAACGCATACGCCCTTTTTGGCCAACCAAGCAAGCCTGTAAAGGAAATCTGCACTACAATGAAATCTCACTGCCCCCCCGGGCAAAAGGGCCATCTGAAAAAAGTGTAAAATCCAGAAAGGTAGGACAGGATATGGAGAACAGGGAGCCTTGTTATGCTGATTGGCAGGATGTAAATTGCCAGCAGCCACCCTGGAGAAGTGTATGGTGTTTCCTGAAACACGTAAGAAACAAAGCAACACAGCCTATGGCACTTCCACTTATGGTCCTATAGCTTACGGAAATTAAAATCAAAAACAGACAGCCACCCCAATATTTGGGACGGCTGTGTTCCCAAGAAGCTCGTCTACAGTATCAGGTAAATATCCCAGAAAGCAAAAAATGGATAAAGAAGTTGTGGCACGTACGTACAATGCAATATCACTCAGCAATGAAATCTGTGTCATCAGGCCCGTAGCGGCATAGTGAGTGGATGCAGGTACGGTGATTCTACGTGAACTACGTCACACAGAAAAAGAAACATCATAAGATATCACTAATACACGGAATGTAAACTTGACTAAACATGAACTGAATTACAAAAAAGAACAGGGTCTCAAATTTAGAAAACCAACTAGTGCTTGCTTATGGGGAAAGGTGCCTTGGGGTGCTGCATAAAACCAGAGATTGAAATTAGCACAGATAACATTCCATAAGCCAAATATGTAATAGACAAGACCTACTCCTTGCTCAACGAAATGGACCCAATACCACATATTCAACGCCTAGGAATATACCTGACTAGGAAGAATCTTAAAACCGATGGATATATATGTCTCCGTAAGAGAATCAAGCGTGTGTACAGCGGCCGAAACGCAGCAGTGAAAATCCGATAAATCCCATTATCAAAATAAATTTCGAAAACAAAACACAAAGACAGTGAAATAGAGAGCAATTCTTAACTAATTCACTCAGGGCATGTGATGCAACCGGGATTGACCACATCTACACCCAGAGCTGGTTGAGACATAAGGCTGGACACTTCAGGCTGATAGCATTGGTGAGTTTTGGTGAGCAAATGCAGACCCTTTGAAGTCATACTGCATGGTACCCATTCCATGGGTCCCAACTCTCCAGGTTCAAGGGATTCTTCCTCCAGCTAAAACATGCATGGGAAACCCAGAGTATCGTCCACCGTGTGATTGGGAAATGATTTAAAATGCATCTCAGTTTTCGTTTCCTGGTCCTCGGGTTCACCATTCCAGATGCTTTACTAACACTCTCCCCACTTGGAGAGTCAGTGCCTTTAACCTCCTCTTTGGCACATCTTGCAATTTCTGTGCAAGATGAACAGGAATAGGGAGAACCAATGAGAGACTAGCTGAGGGTGTCTGCACGGGCAAATGTAACGCTCATTGCCCACCAGGAAGAGGAATTAAACAAAGGCTCAGTGTGCCCTGCTGGAAAAAGATTAGGGCCTGAAGCAATCCTGCGGTTTTGTGCCCAGCTCACAAGAATGCGAGTTGAAGAAAGGAGCTCAGGGGCACTGTATTTCACAAACCTGCAGAGTTATAAATGACAGCTATCCTCCAAAAATATATTGAAGTAAGCCTGCGAAGGGGACATGAAAGCGGGGCTGAATTTCAGGAAAACGATTGCAGGGGGTAGACTGGAATTGCCCTGAAAGCATAGGAAAAGAGGCACAACGTCGACAATGATGCACTTGGCCAAAAAGGGCGTATGCGTTTTTCCTGAATATATTCAGGAAAACACGCATACGCCCTTTTTGGCCAACCAAGCAAGCCTGTAAAGGAAATCTGCACTACAATGAAATCTCACTGCCCCACCGGGCAAAAGGGCCATCTGAAAAAAGTGTAAAATCCAGAAAGGTAGGACAGGATATGGAGAACAGGGAGCCTTGTTATGCAGATTGGTAGGATGTAAATTGCCAGCAGCCACCCTGGAGAAGTGTATGGTGTTTCCTGAAACACGTAAGAAACAAAGCAACACAGCCTATGGCACTTCCACTTATGGTCCTATAGCTTACGGAAATTAAAATCAAAAACAGACAGCCACCCCAATATTTGGGACGGCTGTGTTCCCAAGAAGCTCGTCTACAGTATCAGGTAAATATCCCAGAAAGCAAAAAATGGATAAAGAAGTTGTGGCACGTACGTGCAATGCAGTATCACTCAGCAATGAAATCTGTGTCATCAGGCCCGTAGCGGCATAGTGAGTGGATGCAGGTACGGTGATTCTACGTGAACTATGTCACACAGAAAAAGAAACATCATAAGATATCACTAATACACGGAATGTAAACTTGACTACACATGAACTGAATTACAAAACAGAACAGGGTCTCAAATTTAGAAAACCAACTAGTGCTTGCTTATGGGGAAAGGTGCGTTGGGGTGCTGCATAAAACCAGAGACTGAAATTAGCACAGATAACATTCCATAAGCCAAATATGTAATAGACAAGACCTACTCCTTGCTCAACGAAATGGACTCAACACCACATATTCAACGCCTAGGAATATACCTGACTAGGAAGAATCTTAAAACCCATGGATATATATGTCTCCGTAAGAGAATCAAGCGTGTGTACAGCGGCGGAAATGCAGCAGTGAAAATCCGATAAATCCCATTATCAAAATAAATTTCGAAAACAAAACACAAAGACAGTGAAATAGAGAGCAATTCTTAAATAATTCACTCAGGGCATGTGATGCAACCGGGATTGACCACATCTACACCCAGAGCTGGTTGAGACATAAGGCTGGACACTTCAGGCTGATAGCACTGGTGAGTTTCGGTGAGCAAATGCAGACCCTTTGAAGTCATACTGCATGGTACCCATTCCATGGGTCCCAACTCTCCAGGTTCAAGGCATTCTTCCTCCAGCTAAAGCATGCATGGGAAACACAGAGTATCGTCCACCGTGTGATTGGGAAACGATTTAAAATGCATCTCAGTTTTCGTATCCTGGTCCTCGGGTTCACCATTCCAGATGCTTTACTAACACTCTCCCCACTTGGAGAGTCAGTGCCTTTAACCTCCTGTTTCGCACAGCTTGCAATTTCTGTGCAAGATGAACAGGAATAGGGAGAACCAATGAGAGACTAGCTGTAGGTGTCTGCACGGGCAAATGTAACGCTCATTGCCCACCAGGAAGAGGAATTAAACAAAGGCTCAGTGTGCCCTGCTGGAAACAGATTAGGGCCTGAAGCAATCCTGCGGTTTTGTGCCCAGCTCACAAGAAAGCGAGTTGAAGAAAGGAGCTCAGGGGCACTGTACTTCACAAACCTGCAGAGTTATAAATGACAGCTATCCTCCAAAAATATATTGAAGTAAGCCTGCGAAGGGGACTTGAAAGCGGGGCTGAATTTCAGGAAAACGATTGCAGGGGGTAGACTGGAATTGCCCTGAAAGCATAGGAAAAGAGGCACAACGTCGACAATGATGCACTTGGCCAAAAAGGGCGTATGCGTTTTTTCCTGAATATATTCAGGAAAAAACGCATACGCCCTTTTTGGCCAACCAAGCAAGCCTGTAAAGGAAATCTGCACTACAATGAAATCTCACTGCCCCACCGGGCAAAAGGGCCATCTGAAAAAAGTGTAAAATCCAGAAAGGTAGGACAGGATATGGAGAACAGGGAGCCTTGTTATGCTGATTGGCAGGATGTAAATTGCCAGCAGCCACCCTGGAGAAGTGTATGGTGTTTCCTGAAACACGTAAGAAACAAAGCAACACAGCCTATGGCACTTCCACTTATGGTCCTATAGCTTACGGAAATTAAAATCAAAAACAGACAGCCACCCCAATATTTGGGACGGCTGTGTTCCCAAGAAGCTCGTCTACAGTATCAGGTAAATATCCCAGAAAGCAAAAAATGGATAAAGAAGTTGTGGCACGTACGTACAATGCAATATCACTCAGCAATGAAATCTGTGTCATCAGGCCCGTAGCGGCATAGTGAGTGGATGCAGGTACGGTGATTCTACGTGAACTACGTCACACAGAAAAAGAAACATCATAAGATATCACTAATACACGGAATGTAAACTTGACTAAACATGAACTGAATTACAAAAAAGAACAGGGTCTCAAATTTAGAAAACCAACTAGTGCTTGCTTATGGGGAAAGGTGCGTTGGGGTGCTGCATAAAACCAGAGATTGAAATTAGCACAGATAACATTCCATAAGCCAAATATGTAATAGACAAGACCTACTCCTTGCTCAACGAAATGGACCCAATACCACATATTCAACGCCTAGGAATATACCTGACTAGGAAGAATCTTAAAACCGATGGATATATATGTCTCCGTAAGACAATCAAGCGTGTGTACAGCGGCCGAAACGCAGCAGTGAAAATCCGATAAATCCCATTATCAAAATAAATTTCGAAAACAAAACACAAAGACAGTGAAATAGAGAGCAATTCTGAAATAATTCACTCAGGGCATGTGATGCAACCGGGATTGACCACATCTACACCCAGAGCTGGTTGAGACATAAGGCTGGACACTTCAGGCTGATAGCATTGGTGAGTTTTGGTGAGCAAATGCAGACCCTTTGAAGTCATACTGCATGGTACCCATTCCATGGGTCCCAACTCTCCAGGTTCAAGGGATTCTTCCTCCAGCTAAAACATGCATGGGAAACCCAGAGTATCGTCCACCGTGTGATTGGGAAATGATTTAAAATGCATCTCAGTTTTCGTTTCCTGGTCCTCGGGTTCACCATTCCAGATGCTTTACTAACACTCTCCCCGCTTGGAGAGTCAGTGCCTTTAACCTCCTCTTTGGCACAGCTTGCAATTTCTGTGCAAGTTGAACAGGAATAGGGAGAACCAGTGAGAGACTAGCTGAGGGTGTCTGCACGGGCAAATGTAACGCTCATTGCCCACCAGGAAGAGGAATTAAACAAAGGCTCAGTGTGCCCTGCTGGAAAAAGATTAGGGCCTGAAGCAATCCTGCGGTTTTGTGCCCAGCTCACAAGAATGCGAGTTGAAGAAAGGAGCTCAGGGGCACTGTATTTCACAAACCTGCAGAGTTATAAATGACAGCTATCCTCCAAAAATATATTGAAGTAAGCCTGCGAAGGGGACATGAAAGCGGGGCTGAATTTCAGGAAAACGATTGCAGGGGGTAGACTGGAATTGCCCTGAAAGCATAGGAAAAGAGGCACAACGTCGACAATGATGCACTTGGCCAAAAAGGGCGTATGCGTTTTTCCTGAATATATTCAGGAAAAAACGCATACGCCCTTTTTGGCCAACCAAGCAAGCCTGTAAAGGAAATCTGCACTACAATGAAATCTCACTGCCCCACCGGGCAAAAGGGCCATCTGAAAAAAGTGTAAAATCCAGAAAGGTAGGACAGGATATGGAGAACAGGGAGCCTTGTTATGCTGATTGGCAGGATGTAAATTGCCAGCAGCCACCCTGGAGAAGTGTATGGTGTTTCCTGAAACACCTAAGAAACAAAGCAACACAGCCTATGGCACTTCCACTTATGGTCCTATAGCTTACGGAAATTAAAATCAAAAACAGACAGCCACCCCAATATTTGGGACGGCTGTGTTCACAAGAAGCTCGTCTACAGTATCAGGTAAATATCCCAGAAAGCAAAAAATGGATAAAGAAGTTGTGGCACGTACGTGCAATGCAATATCACTCAGCAATGAAATCTGTGTCATCAGGCCCATAGCGGCATAGTAAGTGGATGCAGGTACGGTGATTCTACGTGAACTACGTCACACAGAAAAAGAAACATCATAAGATATCAGTAATACACGGAATGTAAACTTGACTACACATGAACTGAATTATAAAACAGAACAGGATCTCAAATTTAGAAAACCAACTAGTGCTTGCTTATGGGGAAAGGTGCGTTGGGGTGCTGCATAAAACCAGAGACTGAAATTAGCACAGATAACATTCCATAAGCCAAATATGTAATAGACAAGCCCTACTACTTGCTCAAGGAAATGGACTCAACACCACATATTCAACGCCTAGGAATATACCTGACTAGGAAGAATCTTAAAACCCATGGATATATATGTCTCCGTAAGAGAATCAAGCGTGTGTACAGCGGCGGAAATGCAGCAGTGAAAATCCGATAAATCCCATTATCAAAATAAATTTCGAAAACAAAACACAAAGACAGTGAAATAGAGAGCAATTCTTAAATAATTCACTCAGGGCATGTGATGCAACCGGGATTGACCACATCTACACCCAGAGCTGGTTGAGACATAAGGCTGGACACTTCTGGCTGATAGCACTGGTGAGTTTCGGTGAGCAAATGCAGACCCTTTGAAGTCATACTGCATGGTACCCATTCCATGGGTCCCAACTCTCCAGGTTCAAGGGATTCTTCCTCCAGCTAAAACATGCATGGGAAACCCAGACTATCGTCCACCGTGTGATTGGGAAACGATTTAAAATGCATCTCAGTTTTGGTATCCTGGTCCTCGGGTTCACCATTCCAGATGCTTTACTAACACTCTCCCCGCTTGGAGAGTCAGTGCCTTTAACCTCCTGTTTGGCACAGCTTGCCATTTCTGTGCAAGATGAACAGGAATAGGGAGAACCAATGAGAGACTAGCTGTAGGTGTCTGCACAGGCAAATGTAACGCTCATTGCCCACCAGGAAGAGGAATTAAACAAAGGCTCAGTGTGCCCTGCTGGAAACAGATTAGGGCCTGAAGCAATCCTGCGGTTTTGTGCCCAGCTCACAAGAAAGCGAGTTGAAGAAAGGAGCTCAGGGGCACTGTACTTCACAAACCTGCAGAGTTATAAATGACAGCTATCCTCAAAAAATATATTGAAGTAAGCCTGCGAAGGGGACTTGAAAGCGGGACTGAATTTCAGGAAAAGGATTGCAGGGGGTAGACTGGAATTGCCCTGAAAGCATAGGAAAAGAGGCACAACGTCGACAATGATGCACTTGGCCAAAAAGGGCGTATGCGTTTTTTCCTGAATATATTCAGGACAAAACGCATAAGCCCTTTTTGGCCACCCAAGCAAGCCTGTAAAGGAAATCTGTACTACAATGAAATCTCACTGCCCCTCCGGGCAAAAGGGCTATCTGAAAAAAGTGTAAAATCCAGAAAGGTAGGACAGGATATGGAGAACAGGGAGCCTTGTTATGCTGATTGGCAGGATCTAAATTGCCAGCAGCCACCCTGGAGAAGTGTATGGTGTTTCCTGAAACACGTAAGAAACAAAGCAACACAGCCTATGGCACTTCCACTTATGGTCCTATAGCTTACGGAAATTAAAATCAAACACAGACAGCCACCCCAATATTTGGGACGGCTGTGTTCACAAGAAGCTCGTCTACAGTATCAGGTAAATATCCCAGAAAGCAAAAAATGGATAAAGAAGTTGTGGCACGTACGTGCAATGCAATATCACTCAGCAATGAAATCTGTGTCATCAGGCCCGTAGCGGCATAGTGAGTGGATGCAGGTATGGTGATTCTACGTGAACTACGTCACACAGAAAAAGAAACATCATAAGATATCACTAATACACGGAATGTAAACTTGACTACACATGAACTGAATTACAAAACAGAACAGGGTCTCAAATTTAGAAAACCAATTAGTGCTTGCTTATGGGGAAAGGTGCATTGGGGTGCTGCATAAAACCAGAGACTGAAATTAGCACAGATAACATTCCATAAGCCAAATATGTAATAGACAAGACCTACTCCTTGCTCAACGAAATGGACTCAACACCACATATTCAATGCCTAGGAATATACCTGACTAGGAAGAATCTTAAAACCCATGGATATATATGTCTCCGTAAGAGAATCAAGCTTGTGTACAGCGGCGGAAATGCAGCAGTGAAAATCCGATAAATCCCATTATCAAAATAAATTTCGAAAACAAAACACAAAGACAGTGAAATAGAGAGCAATTCTTAAATAATTCACTCAGGGCATGTGATGCAACCGGGATTGATCACATCTACACCCAGAGCTGGTTGAGACATAAGGCTGGACACTTCAGGCTGATAGCACTGGTGAGTTTCGGTGAGCAAATGCAGACCCTTTGAAGTCATACTGCATGGTACCCATTCCATGGGTCCCAACTCTCCAGGTTCAAGGCATTCTTCCTCCAGCTAAAACATGCATGGGAAACCCAGAGTATCGTCCACCGTGTGATTGGGAAACGATTTAAAATGCATCTCAGTTTTCGTATCCTGGTCCTCGGGTTCACCATTCCTGATGCTTTACTAACACTCTCCCCGCTTGTAGAGTCAGTGCCTTTAACCTCCTGTTTGGCACAGCTTGCCATTTCTGTGCAAGATGAACAGGAATAGGGAGAACCAATGAGAGACTAGCTGTAGGTGTCTGCACGGGCAAATGTAACGCTCATTGCCCACCAGGAAGAGGAATTAAACAAAGGCTCAGTGTGCCCTGCTGGAAACAGATTAGGGCCTGAAGCAATCCTGCGGTTTTGTGCCCAGCTCACAAGAAAGCGAGTTGAAGAAAGGAGCTCAGGGGCACTGTACTTCACAAACCTGCAGAGTTATAAATGACAGCTATCCTCCAAAAATATATTGAAGTAAGCCTGCGAAGGGGACTTGAAAGCGGGGCTGAATTTCAGGAAAACGATTGCAGGGGGTAGACTGGAAGTGCCCTGAAAGCATAGGAAAAGAGGCACAACGTCGACAATGATGCACTTGGCCAAAAAGGGCGTATGCGTTTTTTCCTGAATATATTCAGGAAAAAACGCATACGCCCTTTTTGGCCAACCAAGCAAGCCTGTAAAGGAAATCTGCACTACAATGAATTCTCACTGCCCCCACGGGCAAAAGAGCCATCTGAAAAAAGTGAAAAATCCAGAAAGGTAGGACAGGATATGGAGAACAGGGAGCCTTGTTATGCTGATTGGCAGGATGTAAATTGCCAGCAGCCACCCTGGAGAAGTGTATGGTGTTTCCTGAAACACATAAGAAACAAAGCAACACAGCCTATGGCACTTCCACTTATGGTCCTATAGCTTACGGAAATTAAAATCAAAAACAGACAGCCACCCCAATATTTGGGACGGCTGTGTTCACAAGAAGCTCGTCTACAGTATCAGGTAAATATCCCAGAAAGCAAAAAATGGATAAAGAAGTTGTGGCACGTACGTGCAATGCAATATAACTCAGCAATGAAATCTGTGTCATCAGGCCCGTAGCGGCATAGTAAGTGGATGCAGGTACGGTGATTCTATGTGAACTACGTCACACAGAAAAAGAAACATCATAAGATAACACTAATACACGGAATGTAAACTTGACTACACATGAACTGAATTACAAAACAGAACAGGGTCTCAAATTTAGAAAACCAACTAGTGCTTGCTTATGGGGAAAGGTGCGTTGGGGTGCTGCATAAAACCAGAGACTGAAATTAGCACAGATAACATTCCATAAGCCAAATATGTAATAGACAAGACCTACTCCTTGCTCAACGAAATGGACCCAACACCACATATTCAACGCCTAGGAATATACCTGACTAGGAAGAATCTTAAAACCCATGGATATATATGTCTCTGTAAGAGAATCAAGCGTGTGTACAGCGGCCGAAACGCAGCAGTGAAAATCCGATAAATCCCATTATCAAAATAAATTTAGAAAACAAAACACAAAGACAGTGAAATAGAGAGCAATTCTGAAATAATTCACTCAGGGCATGTGATGCAACCGGGATTGACCACATCTACACCCAGAGCTGGTTGAGACATAAGCCTGGACACTTCAGGCTGATAGCATTGGTGAGTTTCGGTGAGCAAATGCAGACCCTTTGAAGTCATACTGCATGGTACCCATTCCATGGGTCCCAATTCTCCAGGTTCAAGGGATTCTTCCTCCAGCTAAAACATGCATGGGAAACCCAGATTATCGTCCACCGTGTGATTGGGAAATGATGTAAAATACATCTCAGTTTTCATATCCTGGTCCTCGGGTTCACCATTCCAGATGATTTACTATCACTCTCCCCGCTTTGAGAGTCAGTGCCTTTAACCTCCTGTTTCGCACAGCTTGCAATTTCTGTGCAAGATGAACAGGAATAGGGAGAACCAATGAGAGACTAGCTGTAGGTGTCTGCACGGGCAAATGTAACGCTCATTGCCCACCAGGAAGAGGAATTAAACAAAGGCTCAGTGTGCCCTGCTGGAAACAGATTAGGGCCTGAAGCAATCCTGCGGTTTTGTGCCCAGCTCACAAGAAAGCGAGTTGAAGAAAGGAGTTCAGGGGCACTGTACTTCACAAACCTGCAGAGTTATAAATGACAGCTATCCTCCAAAAATATATTGAAGTAAGCCTGCGAAGGGGACTTGAAAGCGGGGCTGAATTTCAGGAAAACGATTGCAGGGGGCAGACTGGAATTGCCCTGAAAGCATAGGAAAAGAGGCACAACGTCGACAATGATGCACTTGGCCAAAAAGGGCGTATGCGTTTTTTCTTGAATATATTCAGGAAAAAACGCATACGCCCTTTTTGGCCAACCAAGCAAGCCTGTAAAGAAATCTACACTACAATGAAATCTCACTGCCCCCCCGGGCAAAAGGGCCATCTGAAAAAAGTGTAAAATCCAGAAAGGTAGGACAGGATATGGAGAACAGGGAGCCTTGTTATGCTGATTGGCAGGATGTAAATTGCCAGCAGCCACTCTGGAGAAGTGTATGGTGTTTCCTGAAACACGTAAGAAACAAAGCAACACAGCCTATTGCACTTCCACTTATGGTCTTATAGCTTACGGAAATTAAAATCAAAAACAGACAGCCACCCCAGTATTTGGGACGGCTGTGTTCACAAGAAGCTCATCTACAGTATCAGGTAAATATCCCAGAAAGCAAAAAATGGATAAAGAAGTTGTGGCACGTACGTACAATGCAATATCACTCAGCAATGAAATCTGTGTCATCAGGCCCGTAGTGGCATAGTGAGTGGATGCAGGTACGGTGATTCTACGTGAACTACGTCACACAGAAAAAGAAACATCATAAGATATCACTAATACACGGAATGTAAACTTGACTACACATGAAGTGAATTACAAAACAGAACAGGGTCTCAAATTTAGAAAACCAACTAGTGCTTGCTTATGGGGAAAGGTGCCTTGGGGTGCTGCATAAAACCAGAGACTGAAATTAGCACAGATAACATTCCATAAGCCAAATATGTAATAGACAAGACCTACTCCTTGCTCAACGAAATGGACTCAACACCACATATTCAACGCCTAGGAATATACCTGACTAGGAAGAATCTTAAAACCCATGGATATATATGTCTCCGTAAGAGAATCAAGCGTGTGTACAGCGGCCGAAACGCAGCAGTGAAAATCCGATAAATCCCATTATCAAAATAAATTTCGAAAACAAAACACAAAGACAGTGAAATAGAGAGCAATTCTTAAATAATTCACTCAGGGCATGTGATGCAACCGGGATTGACCACATCTACACCCAGAGCTGGTTGAGACATAAGGCTGGACACTTCAGGCTGATAGCACTGGTGAGTTTCGGTGAGCAAATGCAGACCCTTTGAAGTCATACTGCATGGTACCCATTCCATGGGTCCCAACTCTCCAGGTTCAAGGCATTCTTCCTCCAGCTAAAACATGCATGGGAAACCGAGAGTATCGACCACCGTGTGATTGGGAAACGATTTAAAATGCATCTCAGTTTTCGTATCCTTGTCCTCGGGTTCACCATTCCAGATGCTTTACTAACACTCTCCCCGCTTGGAGAGTCAGTGCCTTTAACCTCCTGTTTGGCACAGCTTGCCATTTCTGTGCAAGATGAACAGGAATAGGGAGAACCAATGAGAGACTAGCTGTAGGTGTCTGCACGGGCAAATGTAACACTCATTGCCCACCAGGAAGAGGAATTAAACAAAGGCTCAGTGTGCCCTGCTGGAAACAGATTAGGGCCTGAAGGAATCCTGCGGTTTTGTGCCCAGCTCACAAGAAAGCGAGTTGAAGAAAGGAGTTCAGGGGCACTGTACTTCACAAACCTGCAGAGTTATAAATGACAGCTATCCTCCAAAAATATATTGAAGTAAGCCTGCGAAGGGGACTTGAAAGCGGGGCTGAATTTCAGGAAAACGATTGCAGGGGGTAGACTGGAATTGCCCTGAAAGCATAGGAAAAGAGGCACAACGTCGACAATGATGCACTTGGCCAAAAAGGGCGTATGCGTTTTTTCCTGAATATATTCAGGAAAAAACGCATACGCCCTTTTTGGCCAACCAAGCAAGCCTGTAAAGGAAATCTGCACTACAATGAAATCTCACTGCCCCCCCGGGCAAAAGGGCCATCTGAAAAAAGTGTAAAATCCAGAAAGGTAGGACAGGATATGGAGAACAGGGAGCCTTGTTATGCTGATTGGCAGGATGTAAATTGCCAGCAGCCACCCTGGAGAAGTGTATGGTGTTTCCTGAAACACGTAAGAAACAAAGCAACACAGCCTATGGCACTTCCACTTATGGTCCTATAGCTTACGGAAATTAAAATCAAAAACAAACAGCCACCCCAAAATTTGGGACGGCTGTGTTCACAAGAAGCTCGTCTACAGTATCTGGTAAATATCCCAGAAAGCCAAAAATGGATAAAGAAGTTGTGGCACGTACGTACAATGCAATATCACTCAGCAATGAAATCTGTGTCATCAGGCCCGTAGCGGCATAGTGAGTGGATGCAGGTACGGTGATTCTACGTGAACTACGTCACACAGAAAAAGAAACATCATAAGATATCACTAATACACGGAATGTAAACTTGACTACACATGAACTGAATTACAAAAAAGAACAGGGTCTCAAATTTAGAAAACCAACTACTGCTTGCTTATGGCGAAAGGTGCATTGGGGTGCTGCATAAAACCAGAGACTGAAATTAGCACAGATAACATTCCATAAGCCAAATATGTAATAGACAAGACCTACTCCTTGCTCAACGAAATAGACTCAACACCACATATTCAACGCCTAGGAATATACCTGACTAGGAAGAATCTTAAAACCCATGGATATATATGTCTCCGTAAGAGAATCGAGCGTGTGTACAGCGGCAGAAATGCAGCAGAGAAAATCCGATAAATCCCATTATCAAAATAAATTTCGAAAACAAAACACAAAGACAGTGAAATAGAGAGCAATTCTTAAATAATTCACTCAGGGCATGTGATGCAACCGGGATTGACCACATCTACACCCAGAGCTGGTTGAGACATAAGGCTGGACACTTCTGGCTGATAGCATTGGTGAGTTTCGGTGAGCAAATGCAGACCCTTTGAAGTCATACTGCATGGTACCCATTCCATGGGTCCCAACTCTCCAGGTTCAAGGCATTCTTCCTCCAGCTAAAACATGCATAGGAAACCGAGAGTATCGTCCACCGTGTGATTGGGAAACGATTTAAAATGCATCTCAGTTTTCGTACCCTGGTCCTCGGGTTCACCATTCCAGATGCTTTACTAACACTCTCCCCACTTGGAGAGTCAGTGCCTTTAACCTCCTGTTTGGCACAGCTTGCCATTTCTGTGCAAGATGAACAGGAATAGGGAGAACCAATGAGAGACTAGCTGTAGGTGTCTGCACGGGCAAATGTAACGCTCATTGCCCACCAGGAAGAGGAATTAAACAAAGGCTCAGTGTGCCCTGCTGGAAACAGATTAGGGCCTGAAGCAATCCTGCGGTTTTGTGCCCAGCTCACAAGAAAGCGAGTTGAAGAAAGGAGCTCAGGGGCACTGTACTTCACAAACCTGCAGAGTTATAAATGACAGCTATCCTCCAAAAATATATTGAAGTAAGCCTGCGAAGGGGACTTGAAAGCGGGGCTGAATTTCAGGAAAACGATTGCAGGGGGTAGACTGGAATTGCCCTGAAAGCATAGGAAAAGAGGCACAACGTCGACAATGATGCACTTGGCCAAAAAGGGCGTATGCGTTTTTTCCTGAATATATTCAGGAAAAAACGCATACGCCCTTTTTGGCCAACCAAGCAAGCCTGTAAAGGAAATCTGCACTACAATGAAATCTCACTGCCCCCACGGGCAAAAGGGCCATCTGAAAAAAGTGAAAAATCCAGAAAGGTAGGACAGGATATGGAGAACAGGGAGCCTTGTTATGCTGATTGGCAGGATGTAAATTGCCAGCAGCCACCCTGGAGAAGTGTATGGTGTTTCCTGAAACACATAAGAAACAAAGCAACACAGCCTATGGCACTTCCACTTATGGTCCTATAGCTTACGGAAATTAAAATCAAAAACAGACAGCCACCCCAATATTTGGGACGGCTGTGTTCACAAGAAGCTCGTCTACAGTATCAGGTAAATATCCCAGAAAGCAAAAAATGGATAAAGAAGTTGTGGCACGTACGTGCAATGCAATATAACTCAGCAATGAAATCTGTGTCATCAGGCCCGTAGCGGCATAGTAAGTGGATGCAGGTACGGTGATTCTATGTGAACTACGTCACACAGAAAAAGAAACATCATAAGATAACACTAATACACGGAATGTAAACTTGACTACACATGAACTGAATTACAAAAAAGAACAGGGTCTCAAATTTAGAAAACCAACTAGTGCTTGCTTATGGGGAAAGGTGCCTTGGGGTGCTGCATAAAACCAGAGATTGAAATTAGCACAGATAACATTCCATAAGCCAAATATGTAATAGACAAGACCTACTCCTTGCTCAACGAAATGGACCCAATACCACATATTCAACGCCTAGGAATATACCTGACTAGGAAGAATCTTAAAACCGATGGATATATATGTCTCCGTAAGAGAATCAAGCGTGTGTACAGCGGCCGAAACGCAGCAGTGAAAATCCGATAAATCCCATTATCAAAATAAATTTCGAAAACAAAACACAAAGACAGTGAAATAGAGAGCAATTCTTAACTAATTCACTCAGGGCATGTGATGCAACCGGGATTGACCACATCTACACCCAGAGCTGGTTGAGACATAAGGCTGGACACTTCAGGCTGATAGCATTGGTGAGTTTTGGTGAGCAAATGCAGACCCTTTGAAGTCATACTGCATGGTACCCATTCCATGGGTCCCAACTCTCCAGGTTCAAGGGATTCTTCCTCCAGCTAAAACATGCATGGGAAACCCAGAGTATCGTCCACCGTGTGATTGGGAAATGATTTAAAATGCATCTCAGTTTTCGTTTCCTGGTCCTCGGGTTCACCATTCCAGATGCTTTACTAACACTCTCCCCACTTGGAGAGTCAGTGCCTTTAACCTCCTCTTTGGCACATCTTGCAATTTCTGTGCAAGATGAACAGGAATAGGGAGAACCAATGAGAGACTAGCTGAGGGTGTCTGCACGGGCAAATGTAACGCTCATTGCCCACCAGGAAGAGGAATTAAACAAAGGCTCAGTGTGCCCTGCTGGAAAAAGATTAGGGCCTGAAGCAATCCTGCGGTTTTGTGCCCAGCTCACAAGAATGCGAGTTGAAGAAAGGAGCTCAGGGGCACTGTATTTCACAAACCTGCAGAGTTATAAATGACAGCTATCCTCCAAAAATATATTGAAGTAAGCCTGCGAAGGGGACATGAAAGCGGGGCTGAATTTCAGGAAAACGATTGCAGGGGGTAGACTGGAATTGCCCTGAAAGCATAGGAAAAGAGGCACAACGTCGACAATGATGCACTTGGCCAAAAAGGGCGTATGCGTTTTTCCTGAATATATTCAGGAAAACACGCATACGCCCTTTTTGGCCAACCAAGCAAGCCTGTAAAGGAAATCTGCACTACAATGAAATCTCACTGCCCCCCCGGGCAAAAGGGCCATCTGAAAAAAGTGTAAAATCCAGAAAGGTAGGACAGGATATGGAGAACAGGGAGCCTTGTTATGCTGATTGGCAGGATGTAAATTGCCAGCAGCCACCCTGGAGAAGTGTATGGTGTTTCCTGAAACACGTAAGAAACAAAGCAACACAGCCTATGGCACTTCCACTTATGGTCCTATAGCTTACGGAAATTAAAATCAAAAACAAACAGCCACCCCAAAATTTGGGACGGCTGTGTTCACAAGAAGCTCGTCTACAGTATCTGGTAAATATCCCAGAAAGCCAAAAATGGATAAAGAAGTTGTGGCACGTACGTACAATGCAATATCACTCAGCAATGAAATCTGTGTCATCAGGCCCGTAGCGGCATAGTGAGTGGATGCAGGTACGGTGATTCTACGTGAACTACGTCACACAGAAAAAGAAACATCATAAGATATCACTAATACACGGAATGTAAACTTGACTACACATGAACTGAATTACAAAAAAGAACAGGGTCTCAAATTTAGAAAACCAACTACTGCTTGCTTATGGCGAAAGGTGCATTGGGGTGCTGCATAAAACCAGAGACTGAAATTAGCACAGATAACATTCCATAAGCCAAATATGTAATAGACAAGACCTACTCCTTGCTCAACGAAATAGACTCAACACCACATATTCAACGCCTAGGAATATACCTGACTAGGAAGAATCTTAAAACCCATGGATATATATGTCTCCGTAAGAGAATCGAGCGTGTGTACAGCGGCAGAAATGCAGCAGAGAAAATCCGATAAATCCCATTATCAAAATAAATTTCGAAAACAAAACACAAAGACAGTGAAATAGAGAGCAATTCTTAAATAATTCACTCAGGGCATGTGATGCAACCGGGATTGACCACATCTACACCCAGAGCTGGTTGAGACATAAGGCTGGACACTTCTGGCTGATAGCATTGGTGAGTTTCGGTGAGCAAATGCAGACCCTTTGAAGTCATACTGCATGGTACCCATTCCATGGGTCCCAACTCTCCAGGTTCAAGGCATTCTTCCTCCAGCTAAAACATGCATAGGAAACCGAGAGTATCGTCCACCGTGTGATTGGGAAACGATTTAAAATGCATCTCAGTTTTCGTACCCTGGTCCTCGGGTTCACCATTCCAGATGCTTTACTAACACTCTCCCCACTTGGAGAGTCAGTGCCTTTAACCTCCTGTTTGGCACAGCTTGCCATTTCTGTGCAAGATGAACAGGAATAGGGAGAACCAATGAGAGACTAGCTGTAGGTGTCTGCACGGGCAAATGTAACGCTCATTGCCCACCAGGAAGAGGAATTAAACAAAGGCTCAGTGTGCCCTGCTGGAAACAGATTAGGGCCTGAAGCAATCCTGCGGTTTTGTGCCCAGCTCACAAGAAAGCGAGTTGAAGAAAGGAGCTCAGGGGCACTGTACTTCACAAACCTGCAGAGTTATAAATGACAGCTATCCTCCAAAAATATATTGAAGTAAGCCTGCGAAGGGGACTTGAAAGCGGGGCTGAATTTCAGGAAAACGATTGCAGGGGGTAGACTGGAATTGCCCTGAAAGCATAGGAAAAGAGGCACAACGTCGACAATGATGCACTTGGCCAAAAAGGGCGTATGCGTTTTTTCCTGAATATATTCAGGAAAAAACGCATACGCCCTTTTTGGCCAACCAAGCAAGCCTGTAAAGGAAATCTGCACTACAATGAAATCTCACTGCCCCCACGGGCAAAAGGGCCATCTGAAAAAAGTGAAAAATCCAGAAAGGTAGGACAGGATATGGAGAACAGGGAGCCTTGTTATGCTGATTGGCAGGATGTAAATTGCCAGCAGCCACCCTGGAGAAGTGTATGGTGTTTCCTGAAACACGTAAGAAACAAAGCAACACAGCCTATGGCACTTCCACTTATGGTCCTATAGCTTACGGAAATTAAAATCAAAAACAAACAGCCACCCCAAAATTTGGGACGGCTGTGTTCACAAGAAGCTCGTCTACAGTATCTGGTAAATATCCCAGAAAGCCAAAAATGGATAAAGAAGTTGTGGCACGTACGTACAATGCAATATCACTCAGCAATGAAATCTGTGTCATCAGGCCCGTAGCGGCATAGTGAGTGGATGCAGGTACGGTGATTCTACGTGAACTACGTCACACAGAAAAAGAAACATCATAAGATATCACTAATACACGGAATGTAAACTTGACTACACATGAACTGAATTACAAAAAAGAACAGGGTCTCAAATTTAGAAAACCAACTACTGCTTGCTTATGGCGAAAGGTGCATTGGGGTGCTGCATAAAACCAGAGACTGAAATTAGCACAGATAACATTCCATAAGCCAAATATGTAATAGACAAGACCTACTCCTTGCTCAACGAAATAGACTCAACACCACATATTCAACGCCTAGGAATATACCTGACTAGGAAGAATCTTAAAACCCATGGATATATATGTCTCCGTAAGAGAATCGAGCGTGTGTACAGCGGCAGAAATGCAGCAGAGAAAATCCGATAAATCCCATTATCAAAATAAATTTCGAAAACAAAACACAAAGACAGTGAAATAGAGAGCAATTCTTAAATAATTCACTCAGGGCATGTGATGCAACCGGGATTGACCACATCTACACCCAGAGCTGGTTGAGACATAAGGCTGGACACTTCTGGCTGATAGCATTGGTGAGTTTCGGTGAGCAAATGCAGACCCTTTGAAGTCATACTGCATGGTACCCATTCCATGGGTCCCAACTCTCCAGGTTCAAGGCATTCTTCCTCCAGCTAAAACATGCATAGGAAACCGAGAGTATCGTCCACCGTGTGATTGGGAAACGATTTAAAATGCATCTCAGTTTTCGTACCCTGGTCCTCGGGTTCACCATTCCAGATGCTTTACTAACACTCTCCCCACTTGGAGAGTCAGTGCCTTTAACCTCCTGTTTGGCACAGCTTGCCATTTCTGTGCAAGATGAACAGGAATAGGGAGAACCAATGAGAGACTAGCTGTAGGTGTCTGCACGGGCAAATGTAACGCTCATTGCCCACCAGGAAGAGGAATTAAACAAAGGCTCAGTGTGCCCTGCTGGAAACAGATTAGGGCCTGAAGCAATCCTGCGGTTTTGTGCCCAGCTCACAAGAAAGCGAGTTGAAGAAAGGAGCTCAGGGGCACTGTACTTCACAAACCTGCAGAGTTATAAATGACAGCTATCCTCCAAAAATATATTGAAGTAAGCCTGCGAAGGGGACTTGAAAGCGGGGCTGAATTTCAGGAAAACGATTGCAGGGGGTAGACTGGAATTGCCCTGAAAGCATAGGAAAAGAGGCACAACGTCGACAATGATGCACTTGGCCAAAAAGGGCGTATGCGTTTTTTCCTGAATATATTCAGGAAAAAACGCATACGCCCTTTTTGGCCAACCAAGCAAGCCTGTAAAGGAAATCTGCACTACAATGAAATCTCACTGCCCCCACGGGCAAAAGGGCCATCTGAAAAAAGTGAAAAATCCAGAAAGGTAGGACAGGATATGGAGAACAGGGAGCCTTGTTATGCTGATTGGCAGGATGTAAATTGCCAGCAGCCACCCTGGAGAAGTGTATGGTGTTTCCTGAAACACATAAGAAACAAAGCAACACAGCCTATGGCACTTCCACTTATGGTCCTATAGCTTACGGAAATTAAAATCAAAAACAGACAGCCACCCCAATATTTGGGACGGCTGTGTTCACAAGAAGCTCGTCTACAGTATCAGGTAAATATCCCAGAAAGCAAAAAATGGATAAAGAAGTTGTGGCACGTACGTGCAATGCAATATAACTCAGCAATGAAATCTGTGTCATCAGGCCCGTAGCGGCATAGTAAGTGGATGCAGGTACGGTGATTCTATGTGAACTACGTCACACAGAAAAAGAAACATCATAAGATAACACTAATACACGGAATGTAAACTTGACTACACATGAACTGAATTACAAAAAAGAACAGGGTCTCAAATTTAGAAAACCAACTAGTGCTTGCTTATGGGGAAAGGTGCCTTGGGGTGCTGCATAAAACCAGAGATTGAAATTAGCACAGATAACATTCCATAAGCCAAATATGTAATAGACAAGACCTACTCCTTGCTCAACGAAATGGACCCAATACCACATATTCAACGCCTAGGAATATACCTGACTAGGAAGAATCTTAAAACCGATGGATATATATGTCTCCGTAAGAGAATCAAGCGTGTGTACAGCGGCCGAAACGCAGCAGTGAAAATCCGATAAATCCCATTATCAAAATAAATTTCGAAAACAAAACACAAAGACAGTGAAATAGAGAGCAATTCTTAACTAATTCACTCAGGGCATGTGATGCAACCGGGATTGACCACATCTACACCCAGAGCTGGTTGAGACATAAGGCTGGACACTTCAGGCTGATAGCATTGGTGAGTTTTGGTGAGCAAATGCAGACCCTTTGAAGTCATACTGCATGGTACCCATTCCATGGGTCCCAACTCTCCAGGTTCAAGGGATTCTTCCTCCAGCTAAAACATGCATGGGAAACCCAGAGTATCGTCCACCGTGTGATTGGGAAATGATTTAAAATGCATCTCAGTTTTCGTTTCCTGGTCCTCGGGTTCACCATTCCAGATGCTTTACTAACACTCTCCCCACTTGGAGAGTCAGTGCCTTTAACCTCCTCTTTGGCACATCTTGCAATTTCTGTGCAAGATGAACAGGAATAGGGAGAACCAATGAGAGACTAGCTGAGGGTGTCTGCACGGGCAAATGTAACGCTCATTGCCCACCAGGAAGAGGAATTAAACAAAGGCTCAGTGTGCCCTGCTGGAAAAAGATTAGGGCCTGAAGCAATCCTGCGGTTTTGTGCCCAGCTCACAAGAATGCGAGTTGAAGAAAGGAGCTCAGGGGCACTGTATTTCACAAACCTGCAGAGTTATAAATGACAGCTATCCTCCAAAAATATATTGAAGTAAGCCTGCGAAGGGGACATGAAAGCGGGGCTGAATTTCAGGAAAACGATTGCAGGGGGTAGACTGGAATTGCCCTGAAAGCATAGGAAAAGAGGCACAACGTCGACAATGATGCACTTGGCCAAAAAGGGCGTATGCGTTTTTCCTGAATATATTCAGGAAAACACGCATACGCCCTTTTTGGCCAACCAAGCAAGCCTGTAAAGGAAATCTGCACTACAATGAAATCTCACTGCCCCACCGGGCAAAAGGGCCATCTGAAAAAAGTGTAAAATCCAGAAAGGTAGGACAGGATATGGAGAACAGGGAGCCTTGTTATGCAGATTGGTAGGATGTAAATTGCCAGCAGCCACCCTGGAGAAGTGTATGGTGTTTCCTGAAACACGTAAGAAACAAAGCAACACAGCCTATGGCACTTCCACTTATGGTCCTATAGCTTACGGAAATTAAAATCAAAAACAGACAGCCACCCCAATATTTGGGACGGCTGTGTTCCCAAGAAGCTCGTCTACAGTATCAGGTAAATATCCCAGAAAGCAAAAAATGGATAAAGAAGTTGTGGCACGTACGTGCAATGCAGTATCACTCAGCAATGAAATCTGTGTCATCAGGCCCGTAGCGGCATAGTGAGTGGATGCAGGTACGGTGATTCTACGTGAACTATGTCACACAGAAAAAGAAACATCATAAGATATCACTAATACACGGAATGTAAACTTGACTACACATGAACTGAATTACAAAACAGAACAGGGTCTCAAATTTAGAAAACCAACTAGTGCTTGCTTATGGGGAAAGGTGCGTTGGGGTGCTGCATAAAACCAGAGACTGAAATTAGCACAGATAACATTCCATAAGCCAAATATGTAATAGACAAGACCTACTCCTTGCTCAACGAAATGGACTCAACACCACATATTCAACGCCTAGGAATATACCTGACTAGGAAGAATCTTAAAACCCATGGATATATATGTCTCCGTAAGAGAATCAAGCGTGTGTACAGCGGCGGAAATGCAGCAGTGAAAATCCGATAAATCCCATTATCAAAATAAATTTCGAAAACAAAACACAAAGACAGTGAAATAGAGAGCAATTCTTAAATAATTCACTCAGGGCATGTGATGCAACCGGGATTGACCACATCTACACCCAGAGCTGGTTGAGACATAAGGCTGGACACTTCAGGCTGATAGCACTGGTGAGTTTCGGTGAGCAAATGCAGACCCTTTGAAGTCATACTGCATGGTACCCATTCCATGGGTCCCAACTCTCCAGGTTCAAGGCATTCTTCCTCCAGCTAAAGCATGCATGGGAAACACAGAGTATCGTCCACCGTGTGATTGGGAAACGATTTAAAATGCATCTCAGTTTTCGTATCCTGGTCCTCGGGTTCACCATTCCAGATGCTTTACTAACACTCTCCCCACTTGGAGAGTCAGTGCCTTTAACCTCCTGTTTCGCACAGCTTGCAATTTCTGTGCAAGATGAACAGGAATAGGGAGAACCAATGAGAGACTAGCTGTAGGTGTCTGCACGGGCAAATGTAACGCTCATTGCCCACCAGGAAGAGGAATTAAACAAAGGCTCAGTGTGCCCTGCTGGAAACAGATTAGGGCCTGAAGCAATCCTGCGGTTTTGTGCCCAGCTCACAAGAAAGCGAGTTGAAGAAAGGAGCTCAGGGGCACTGTACTTCACAAACCTGCAGAGTTATAAATGACAGCTATCCTCCAAAAATATATTGAAGTAAGCCTGCGAAGGGGACTTGAAAGCGGGGCTGAATTTCAGGAAAACGATTGCAGGGGGTAGACTGGAATTGCCCTGAAAGCATAGGAAAAGAGGCACAACGTCGACAATGATGCACTTGGCCAAAAAGGGCGTATGCGTTTTTTCCTGAATATATTCAGGAAAAAACGCATACGCCCTTTTTGGCCAACCAAGCAAGCCTGTAAAGGAAATCTGCACTACAATGAAATCTCACTGCCCCCCCGGGCAAAAGGGCCATCTGAAAAAAGTGTAAAATCCAGAAAGGTAGGACAGGATATGGAGAACAGGGAGCCTTGTTATGCTGATTGGCAGGATGTAAATTGCCAGCAGCCACCCTGGAGAAGTGTATGGTGTTTCCTGAAACACGTAAGAAACAAAGCAACACAGCCTATGGCACTTCCACTTATGGTCCTATAGCTTACGGAAATTAAAATCAAAAACAAACAGCCACCCCAAAATTTGGGACGGCTGTGTTCACAAGAAGCTCGTCTACAGTATCTGGTAAATATCCCAGAAAGCCAAAAATGGATAAAGAAGTTGTGGCACGTACGTACAATGCAATATCACTCAGCAATGAAATCTGTGTCATCAGGCCCGTAGCGGCATAGTGAGTGGATGCAGGTACGGTGATTCTACGTGAACTACGTCACACAGAAAAAGAAACATCATAAGATATCACTAATACACGGAATGTAAACTTGACTACACATGAACTGAATTACAAAAAAGAACAGGGTCTCAAATTTAGAAAACCAACTACTGCTTGCTTATGGCGAAAGGTGCATTGGGGTGCTGCATAAAACCAGAGACTGAAATTAGCACAGATAACATTCCATAAGCCAAATATGTAATAGACAAGACCTACTCCTTGCTCAACGAAATAGACTCAACACCACATATTCAACGCCTAGGAATATACCTGACTAGGAAGAATCTTAAAACCCATGGATATATATGTCTCCGTAAGAGAATCGAGCGTGTGTACAGCGGCAGAAATGCAGCAGAGAAAATCCGATAAATCCCATTATCAAAATAAATTTCGAAAACAAAACACAAAGACAGTGAAATAGAGAGCAATTCTTAAATAATTCACTCAGGGCATGTGATGCAACCGGGATTGACCACATCTACACCCAGAGCTGGTTGAGACATAAGGCTGGACACTTCTGGCTGATAGCATTGGTGAGTTTCGGTGAGCAAATGCAGACCCTTTGAAGTCATACTGCATGGTACCCATTCCATGGGTCCCAACTCTCCAGGTTCAAGGCATTCTTCCTCCAGCTAAAACATGCATAGGAAACCGAGAGTATCGTCCACCGTGTGATTGGGAAACGATTTAAAATGCATCTCAGTTTTCGTACCCTGGTCCTCGGGTTCACCATTCCAGATGCTTTACTAACACTCTCCCCACTTGGAGAGTCAGTGCCTTTAACCTCCTGTTTGGCACAGCTTGCCATTTCTGTGCAAGATGAACAGGAATAGGGAGAACCAATGAGAGACTAGCTGTAGGTGTCTGCACGGGCAAATGTAACGCTCATTGCCCACCAGGAAGAGGAATTAAACAAAGGCTCAGTGTGCCCTGCTGGAAACAGATTAGGGCCTGAAGCAATCCTGCGGTTTTGTGCCCAGCTCACAAGAAAGCGAGTTGAAGAAAGGAGCTCAGGGGCACTGTACTTCACAAACCTGCAGAGTTATAAATGACAGCTATCCTCCAAAAATATATTGAAGTAAGCCTGCGAAGGGGACTTGAAAGCGGGGCTGAATTTCAGGAAAACGATTGCAGGGGGTAGACTGGAATTGCCCTGAAAGCATAGGAAAAGAGGCACAACGTCGACAATGATGCACTTGGCCAAAAAGGGCGTATGCGTTTTTTCCTGAATATATTCAGGAAAAAACGCATACGCCCTTTTTGGCCAACCAAGCAAGCCTGTAAAGGAAATCTGCACTACAATGAAATCTCACTGCCCCCACGGGCAAAAGGGCCATCTGAAAAAAGTGAAAAATCCAGAAAGGTAGGACAGGATATGGAGAACAGGGAGCCTTGTTATGCTGATTGGCAGGATGTAAATTGCCAGCAGCCACCCTGGAGAAGTGTATGGTGTTTCCTGAAACACATAAGAAACAAAGCAACACAGCCTATGGCACTTCCACTTATGGTCCTATAGCTTACGGAAATTAAAATCAAAAACAGACAGCCACCCCAATATTTGGGACGGCTGTGTTCACAAGAAGCTCGTCTACAGTATCAGGTAAATATCCCAGAAAGCAAAAAATGGATAAAGAAGTTGTGGCACGTACGTGCAATGCAATATAACTCAGCAATGAAATCTGTGTCATCAGGCCCGTAGCGGCATAGTAAGTGGATGCAGGTACGGTGATTCTATGTGAACTACGTCACACAGAAAAAGAAACATCATAAGATAACACTAATACACGGAATGTAAACTTGACTACACATGAACTGAATTACAAAAAAGAACAGGGTCTCAAATTTAGAAAACCAACTAGTGCTTGCTTATGGGGAAAGGTGCCTTGGGGTGCTGCATAAAACCAGAGATTGAAATTAGCACAGATAACATTCCATAAGCCAAATATGTAATAGACAAGACCTACTCCTTGCTCAACGAAATGGACCCAATACCACATATTCAACGCCTAGGAATATACCTGACTAGGAAGAATCTTAAAACCGATGGATATATATGTCTCCGTAAGAGAATCAAGCGTGTGTACAGCGGCCGAAACGCAGCAGTGAAAATCCGATAAATCCCATTATCAAAATAAATTTCGAAAACAAAACACAAAGACAGTGAAATAGAGAGCAATTCTTAACTAATTCACTCAGGGCATGTGATGCAACCGGGATTGACCACATCTACACCCAGAGCTGGTTGAGACATAAGGCTGGACACTTCAGGCTGATAGCATTGGTGAGTTTTGGTGAGCAAATGCAGACCCTTTGAAGTCATACTGCATGGTACCCATTCCATGGGTCCCAACTCTCCAGGTTCAAGGGATTCTTCCTCCAGCTAAAACATGCATGGGAAACCCAGAGTATCGTCCACCGTGTGATTGGGAAATGATTTAAAATGCATCTCAGTTTTCGTTTCCTGGTCCTCGGGTTCACCATTCCAGATGCTTTACTAACACTCTCCCCACTTGGAGAGTCAGTGCCTTTAACCTCCTCTTTGGCACATCTTGCAATTTCTGTGCAAGATGAACAGGAATAGGGAGAACCAATGAGAGACTAGCTGAGGGTGTCTGCACGGGCAAATGTAACGCTCATTGCCCACCAGGAAGAGGAATTAAACAAAGGCTCAGTGTGCCCTGCTGGAAAAAGATTAGGGCCTGAAGCAATCCTGCGGTTTTGTGCCCAGCTCACAAGAATGCGAGTTGAAGAAAGGAGCTCAGGGGCACTGTATTTCACAAACCTGCAGAGTTATAAATGACAGCTATCCTCCAAAAATATATTGAAGTAAGCCTGCGAAGGGGACATGAAAGCGGGGCTGAATTTCAGGAAAACGATTGCAGGGGGTAGACTGGAATTGCCCTGAAAGCATAGGAAAAGAGGCACAACGTCGACAATGATGCACTTGGCCAAAAAGGGCGTATGCGTTTTTCCTGAATATATTCAGGAAAACACGCATACGCCCTTTTTGGCCAACCAAGCAAGCCTGTAAAGGAAATCTGCACTACAATGAAATCTCACTGCCCCACCGGGCAAAAGGGCCATCTGAAAAAAGTGTAAAATCCAGAAAGGTAGGACAGGATATGGAGAACAGGGAGCCTTGTTATGCAGATTGGTAGGATGTAAATTGCCAGCAGCCACCCTGGAGAAGTGTATGGTGTTTCCTGAAACACGTAAGAAACAAAGCAACACAGCCTATGGCACTTCCACTTATGGTCCTATAGCTTACGGAAATTAAAATCAAAAACAGACAGCCACCCCAATATTTGGGACGGCTGTGTTCCCAAGAAGCTCGTCTACAGTATCAGGTAAATATCCCAGAAAGCAAAAAATGGATAAAGAAGTTGTGGCACGTACGTGCAATGCAGTATCACTCAGCAATGAAATCTGTGTCATCAGGCCCGTAGCGGCATAGTGAGTGGATGCAGGTACGGTGATTCTACGTGAACTATGTCACACAGAAAAAGAAACATCATAAGATATCACTAATACACGGAATGTAAACTTGACTACACATGAACTGAATTACAAAACAGAACAGGGTCTCAAATTTAGAAAACCAACTAGTGCTTGCTTATGGGGAAAGGTGCGTTGGGGTGCTGCATAAAACCAGAGACTGAAATTAGCACAGATAACATTCCATAAGCCAAATATGTAATAGACAAGACCTACTCCTTGCTCAACGAAATGGACTCAACACCACATATTCAACGCCTAGGAATATACCTGACTAGGAAGAATCTTAAAACCCATGGATATATATGTCTCCGTAAGAGAATCAAGCGTGTGTACAGCGGCGGAAATGCAGCAGTGAAAATCCGATAAATCCCATTATCAAAATAAATTTCGAAAACAAAACACAAAGACAGTGAAATAGAGAGCAATTCTTAAATAATTCACTCAGGGCATGTGATGCAACCGGGATTGACCACATCTACACCCAGAGCTGGTTGAGACATAAGGCTGGACACTTCAGGCTGATAGCACTGGTGAGTTTCGGTGAGCAAATGCAGACCCTTTGAAGTCATACTGCATGGTACCCATTCCATGGGTCCCAACTCTCCAGGTTCAAGGCATTCTTCCTCCAGCTAAAGCATGCATGGGAAACCCAGAGTATCGTCCACCGTGTGATTGGGAAACGATTTAAAATGCATCTCAGTTTTCGTATCCTGGTCCTCAGGTTCACCATTCCAGATGCTTTACTAACACTCTCCCCGCTTGGAGAGTCAGTGCCTTTAACCTCCTGTTTGGCACAGCTTGCCATTTCTGTGCAAGATGAACAAGAATAGGGAGAACCAATGAGAGACTAGCTGTAGGTGTCTACACGGGCAAATGTAACGCTCATTGCCCACCAGGAAGAGGAATTAAACAAAGGCTCAGTGTGCCCTGCTGGAAACAGATTAGGGCCTGAAGCAATCCTGCGGTTTTGTGCCCAGCTCACAAGAAAGCGAGTTGAAGAAAGGAGTTCAGGGGCACTGTACTTCACAAACCTGCAGAGTTATAAATGACAGCTATCCTCCAAAAATATATTGAAGTAAGCCTGCGAAGGGGACTTGAAAGCGGGGCTGAATTTCAGGAAAACGATTGCAGGGGGTAGACTGGAATTGCCCTGAAAGCATAGGAAAAGAGGCACAACGTCGACAATGATGCACTTGGCCAAAAAGGGCGTATGCGTTTTTTCCTGAATATATTCAGGAAAAAACGCATACGCCCTTTTTGGCGAACTAAGCAAGCCTGTAAAGGAAATCTGCACTACAATGAAATCTCACTGCCCCCCCGGGCAAAAGGGCCATCTGAAAAAAGTGTAAAATCCAGAAAGGTAGGACAGGATATGGAGAACAGGGAGCCTTGTTATGCTGATTGGCAGGATGTAAATTGCCAGCAGCCACCCTGGAGAAGTGTATGGTGTTTCCTGAAACACGTAAGAAACAAAGCAACACAGCCTATGGCACTTCCACTTATGGTCCTATAGCTTACGGAAATTAAAATCAAAAACAGACAGCCACCCCAATATTTGGGACGGCTGTGTTCACAAGAAGCTCGTCTACAGTATCAGGTAAATATCCCAGAAAGCAAAAAATGGATAAAGAAGTTGTGGCACGTACGTGCAATGCAATATCACTCAGCAATGAAATCTGTGTCATCAGGCCCATAGCGGCATAGTAAGTGGATGCAGGTACGGTGATTCTACGTGAACTACGTCACACAGAAAAAGAAACATCATAAGATATCAGTAATACACGGAATGTAAACATGACTACACATGAACTGAATTATAAAACAGAACAGGGTCTCAAATTTAGAAAACCAACTAGTGCTTGCTTATGGGGAAAGGTGCCTTGGGGTGCTGCATAAAACCAGAGACTGAAATTAGCACAGATAACATTCCATAAGCCAAATATGTAATAGACAAGCCCTACTACTTGCTCAAGGAAATGGACTCAACACCACATATTCAACGCCTAGGAATATACCTGACTAGGAAGAATCTTAAAACCCATGGATATATATGTCTCCGTAAGAGAATCAAGTGTGTGTACAGCGGCGGAAATGCAGCAGTGAAAATCCGATAAATCCCATTATCAAAATAAATTTCGAAAACAAAACACAAAGACAGTGAAATAGAGAGCAATTCTTAAATAATTCACTCAGGGCATGTGATGCAACCGGGATTGACCACATCTACACCCAGAGCTGGTTGAGACATAAGGCTGGACACTTCTGGCTGATAGCACTGGTGAGTTTCGGTGAGCAAATGCAGACCCTTTGAAGTCATACTGCATGGTACCCATTCCATGGGTCCCAACTCTCCAGGTTCAAGGGATTCTTCCTCCAGCTAAAACATGCATGGGAAACCCAGACTATCGTCCACCGTGTGATTGGGAAACGATTTAAAATGCATCTCAGTTTTGGTATCCTGGTCCTCGGGTTCACCATTCCAGATGCTTTACTAACACTCTCCCCGCTTGGAGAGTCAGTGCCTTTAACCTCCTGTTTGGCACAGCTTGCCATTTCTGTGCAAGATGAACAGGAATAGGGAGAACCAATGAGAGACTAGCTGTAGGTGTCTGCACGGGCAAATGTAACGCTCATTGCCCACCAGGAAGAGGAATTAAACAAAGGCTCAGTGTGCCCTGCTGGAAACAGATTAGGGCCTGAAGCAATCCTGCGGTTTTGTGCCCAGCTCACAAGAAAGCGAGTTGAAGAAAGGAGCTCAGGGGCACTGTACTTCACAAACCTGCAGAGTTATAAATGACAGCTATCCTCAAAAAATATATTGAAGTAAGCCTGCGAAGGGGACTTGAAAGCGGGACTGAATTTCAGGAAAAGGATTGCAGGGGGTAGACTGGAATTGCCCTGAAAGCATAGGAAAAGAGGCACAACGTCGACAATGATGCACTTGGCCAAAAAGGGCGTATGCGTTTTTTCCTGAATTTATTCAGGAAAAAACGCATAAGCCCTTTTTGGCCACCCAAGCAAGCCTGTAAAGGAAATCTGCACTACAATGAAATCTCACTGCCCCCCCGGGCAAAAGGGCCATCTGAAAAAAGTGTAAAATCCAGAAAGGTAGGACAGGATATGGAGAACAGGGAGCCTTGTTATGCTGATTGGCAGGATGTAAATTGCCAGCAGCCACCCTGGAGAAGTGTATGGTGTTTCCTGAAACACGTAAGAAACAAAGCAACACAGCCTATGGCACTTCCACTTATGGTCCTATAGCTTACGGAAATTAAAATCAAAAACAGACAGCCACCCCAATATTTGGGACAGCTGTGTTCACAAGAAGCTCGTCTACAGTATCAGGTAAATATCCCAGAAAGCAAAAAATGGATAAAGAAGTTGTGGCACGTACGTACAATGCAATATCACTCAGCAATGAAATCTGTGTCATCAGGCCCGTAGCGGCATAGTGAGTGGATGCAGGTACGGTGATTCTACGTGAACTACGTCACACAGAAAAAGAAACATCATAAGATATCACTAATACACGGAATGTAAACTTGACTACACATGAAGTGAATTACAAAACAGAACAGGGTCTCAAATTTAGAAAACCAACTAGTGCTTGCTTATGGGGAAAGGTGCCTTGGGGTGCTGCATAAAACCAGAGACTGAAATTAGCACAGATAACTTTCCATAAGCCAAATATGTAATAGACAAGACCTACTCCTTGCTCAACGAAATGGACCCAACACCACATATTCAACGCCTAGGAATATACCTGACTAGGAAGAATCTTAAAACCCATGGATATATATGTCTCCGTAAGAGAATCAAGCGTGTGTACAGCGGCCGAAACGCAGCAGTGAAAATCCGATAAATCCCATTATCAAAATAAATTTCGAAAACAAAACACAAAGACAGTGAAATAGAGAGCAATTCTTAACTAATTCACTCAGGGCATGTGATGCAACCGGGATTGACCACATCTACACCCAGAGCTGGTTGAGACATAAGGCTGGACACTTCAGGCTGATAGCATTGGTGAGTTTCGGTGAGCAAATGCAGACCCTTTGAAGTCATACTGCATGGTACCCATTCCATGGGTCCCAACTCTCCAGGTTCAAGGGATTCTTCCTCCAGCTAAAACATGCATGGGAAACCCAGAGTATCGTCCACCGTGTGATTGGGAAATGATTTAAAATGCATCTCAGTTTTCGTTTCCTGGTCCTCGGGTTCACCATTCCAGATGCTTTACTAACACTCTCCCCGCTTGGAGAGTCAGTGCCTTTAACCTCCTGTTTCGCACAGCTTGCAATTTCTGTGCAAGATGAACAGGAATAGGGAGAACCAATGAGAGACTAGCTGTAGGTGTCTGCACGGGCAAATGTAACGCTCATTGCCCACCAGGAAGAGGAATTAAACAAAGGCTCAGTGTGCCCTGCTGAAAACAGATTAGGGCCTGAAGCAATCCTGCGGTTTTGTGCCCAGCTCACAAGAAAGCGAGTTGAAGAAAGGAGCTCAGGGGCACTGTACTTCACAAACCTGCAGAGTTATAAATGACAGCTATCCTCCAAAAATATATTGAAGTAAGCCTGCGAAGGGGACTTGAAAGCGGGGCTGAATTTCAGGAAAAGGATTGCAGGGGGTAGACTGGAATTGCCCTGAAAGCATAGGAAAAGAGGCACAACGTCGACAATGATGCACTTGGCCAAAAAGGGCGTATGCGTTTTTTCCTGAATATATTCAGGAAAAAACGCATACGCCCTTTTTGGCCAACCAAGCAAGCCTGTAAAGAAATCTGCACTACAATGATATCTCACTGCCCCCCCGGGCAAAAGGGCCATCTGAAAAAAGTGTAAAATCCAGAAAGTTAGGACAGGATATGGAGAACAGGGAGCCTTGTTATGCTGATTGGTAGGATGTAAATTGCCAGCAGCCACCCTGGAGAAGTGTATGGTGTTTCCTGAAACACGTAAGAAACAAAGCAACACAGCCTATGGCACTTCCACTTATGGTCCTATAGCTTACGGAAATTAAAATCAAAAACAGACAGCCACCCCAATATTTGGGACGGCTGTGTTCACAAGAAGCTCGTCTACAGTATCAGGTAAATATCCCAGAAAGCAAAAAATGGATAAAGAAGTTGTGGCACGTACGTACAATGCAATATCACTCAGCAATGAAATCTGTGTCATCAGGCCCGTAGCGGCATAGTGAGTGGATGCAGGTACGGTGATTCTACGTGAACTACGTCACACAGAAAAAGAAACATCATAAGATATCACTAATACACGGAATGTAAACTTGAGTACACATGAACTGAATTACAAAAAAGAACAGGGTCTCAAATTTAGAAAACCAACTAGTGCTTGCTTATGGGGAAAGGTGCCTTGGGGTGCTGCATAAAACCAGAGACTGAAATTAGCACAGATAACTTTCCATAAGCCAAATATGTAATAGACAAGACCTACTCCTTGCTCAACGAAATGGACCCAACACCACATATTCAACGCCTAGGAATATACCTGACTAGGAAGAATCTTAAAACCCATGGATATATATGTCTCCGTAAGAGAATCAAGCGTGTGTACAGCGGCCGAAACGCAGCAGTGAAAATCCGATAAATCCCATTATCAAAATAAATTTCGAAAACACAACACAAAGACAGTGAAATAGAGAGCAATTCTTAAATAATTCACTCAGGGCATGTGATGCAACCGGGATTGACCACATCTACACCCAGAGCTGGTTGAGACATAAGGCTGGACACTTCAGGCTGATAGCATTGGTGAGTTTCGGTGAGCAAATGCAGACCCTTTGAAGTCATACTGCATGGTACCCATTCCATGGGTCCCAACTCTCCAGGTTCAAGGGATTCTTCCTCCAGCTAAAACATGCATGGGAAACCCAGAGTATCGTCCACCGTGTGATTGGGAAATGATTTAAAATGCATCTCAGTTTTCGTTTCCTGGTCCTCGGGTTCACCATTCCAGATGTTTTACTAACACTCTCCCTGCTTGGAGAGTCAGTGCCTTTAACCTCCTGTTTCGCACAGCTTCCAATTTCTGTGCAAGATGAACAGGAATAGGGAGAACCAATGAGAGACTAGCTGTAGGTGTCTGCACGGGCAAATGTAACGCTCATTGCCCACCAGGAAGAGGAATTAAACAAAGGCTCAGTGTGCCCTCCTGGAAACAGATTAGGGCCTGAAGCAATCCTGCGGTTTTGTGCCCAGCTCACAAGAAAGCGAGTTGAAGAAAGGAGCTCAGGGGCACTGTACTTCACAAACCTGCAGAGTTATAAATGACAGCTATCCTCCAAAAATATATTGAAGTAAGCCTGCGAAGGGGACTTGAAAGCGGGGCTGAATTTCAGGAAAACGATTGCAGGGGGTAGACTGGAATTGCCCTGAAAGCATAGGAAAAGAGGCACAACATCGACAATGATGCACTTGGCCAAAGAGGGCGTATGCGTTTTTTCCTGAATATATTCAGGAAAAAACGCATACGCCCTTTTTGGCCAACCAAGCAAGCCTGTAAAGGAAATCTGCACTACAATAAAATCTCACTGCCCCCCCGGGCAAAAGGGCCCTCTGAAAAAAGTGAAAAATCCAGAAAGGTAGGACAGGATATGGAGAACAGGGAGCCTTGTTATGCTGATTGGCAGGATGTAAATTGCCAGCAGCCACCCTGGAGAAGTGTATGGTGTTTCCTGAAACACGTAAGAAACAAAGCAACTCAGCCTATGGCACTTCCACTTATGGTCCTATAGCTTACGGAAATTAAAATCAAAAACAGACAGCCACCCCAATATTTGGGACGGCTGTGTTCACAAGAAGCTCGTCTACAGTATCAGGTAAATATCCCAGAAAGCAAAAAATGGATAAAGAAGTTGTGGCACGTACGTGCAATGCAATATCACTCAGCAATGAAATCTGTGTCATCAGGCCCGTAGCGGCATAGTGAGTGGATGCAGGTACGGTGATTCTACGTGAACTACGTCAAACAGAAAAAGAAACATCATAAGATATCACTAATACACGGAATGTAAACTTGACTACACATGAACTGAATTACAAAACAGAACAGGGTCTCAAATTTAGAAAACCAACTAGTGCTTGCTTATGGGGAAAGGTGCGTTGGGGTGCTGCATAAAACCAGAGACTGAAATTAGCACAGATAACATTCCATAAGCCAAATATGTAATAGACAAGACCTACTACTTGCTCAACGAAATGGACTCAACACCACATATTCAACGCCTAGGAATATACCTGACTAGGAAGAATCTTATAACCCATATATATATATGTCTCCGTAAGAGAATCAAGCGTGTGTACAGCGGCGGAAATGCAGCAGTGAAAATCCGATAAATCCCATTATCAAAATAAATTTCGAAAACAAAACACAAAGACAGTGAAATAGAGAGCAATTCTTAAATAATTCACTCAGGGCATGTGATGCAACCGGGATTGACCACATCTACACCCAGAGCGGGTTGAGACATAAGGCTGGACACTTCAGGCTGATAGCACTGGTGAGTTTCGGTGAGCAAATGCAGACCCTTTGAAGTCATACTGCATGGTACCCATTCCATGGGTCCCAACTCTCCAGGTTCAAGGGATTCTTCCTCCAGCTAAAACATGCATGGGAAACCCAGAGTATCGTGCACCATGTGATTGGGAAATGATTTAAAATGCATCTCAGTTTTCGTTTCCTGGTCCTCGGGTTCACCATTCCAGATGCTTTACTAACACTCTCCCCGCTTGGAGAGTCAGTGCCTTTAACCTCCTGTTTCACACAGCTTGCAATTTCTGTGCAAGATGAACAGGAATAGGGAGAACCAATGAGAGACTAGCTGTAGGTGTCTGCACGGGCAAATGTAACGCTCATTGCCCACCAGGAAGAGGAATTAAACAAAGGCTCAGTGTGCCCTGCTGGAAACAGATTAGGGCCTGAAGCAATCCTGCGGTTTTGTGCCCAGCTCACAAGAAAGCGAGTTGAAGAAAGGAGCTCAGGGGCACTGTACTTCACAAACCTGCAGAGTTATAAATGACAGCTATCCTCCAAAAATATATTGAAGTAAGCCTGCGAAGGGGACTTGAAAGCGGGGCTGAATTTCAGGAAAAGGATTGCAGGGGGTAGACAGGAATTGCCCTGAAAGCATAGGAAAAGAGGCACAACGTCGACAATGATGCACTTGGCCAAAAAGGGCGTATGCGTTTTTTCCTAAATATATTCAGGAAAAAACGCATACGCCCTTTTTGGCCAACCAAGCAAGCCTGTAAAGGAAATCTGCACTACAATGAAGTCTCACTGCCCCCCGGGCAAAAGGGCCATCTGAAAAAAGTGTAAAATCCAGAAAGGTAGGACAGGATATGGAGAACAGGGAGCCTTGTTATGCTGATTGGCAGGATGTAAATTGCCAGCAGCCACCCTGGAGAAGTGTATGGTGTTTCCTGAAACACGTAAGAAACAAAGCAACACAGCCTATGGCACTTCCACTTATGGTCCTATAGCTTACGGAAATTAAAATCAAAAACAGACAGCCACCCCAATATTTGGGACGGCTGTGTTCCCAAGAAGCTCGTCTACAGTATCAGGTAAATATCCCAGAAAGCAAAAAATGGATAAAGAAGTTGTGGCATGTACGTGCAATGCAATATCACTCAGCAATGAAATCTGTGTCATCAGGCCCGTAGCGGCATAGTAAGTGGATGCAGGTACGGTGATTCTACGTGAACTACGTCACACAGAAAAAGAAACATCATAAGATATCACTAATACACGGAATGTAAACTTGACTACACATGAACTTAATTACAAAACAGAACAGGGTCTCAAATTTAGAAAACCAACTAGTGCTTGCTTATGGGGAAAGGTGCGTTGGGGTGCTGCATAAAACCAGAGACTGAAGTTAGCACAGATAACTTTCCATAAGCCAAATATGTAATAGACAAGACCTACTCCTTGCTCAACGAAATGGACCCAACACCACATATTCAACGCCTAGGAATATACCTGACTAGGAAGAATCTTAAAACCGATGGATATATATGTCTCCGTAAGAGAATCAAGCGTGTGTACAGCGGCGGAAATGCAGCAGTGAAAATCCGATAAATCCCATTATCAAAATAAATTTCGAAAACAAAACACAAAGACAGTGAAATAGAGAGCAATTCTTAAATAATTCACTCAGGGCATGTGATGCAACCGGGATTGACCACATCTACACCCAGAGCTGGTTGAGACATAAGGCTGGACACTTCTGGCTGATAGCACTGGTGAGTTTCGGTGAGCAAATGCAGACCCTTTGAAGTCATACTGCATGGTACCCATTCCATGGGTCCCAACTCTCCAGGTTCAAGGCATTCTTCCTCCAGCTAAAACATGCATGGGAAACCCAGAGTATCGTCCACCGTGTGATTGGGAAACGATTTAAAATGCATCTCAGTTTTCGTATCCTGGTCCTCAGGTTCACCATTCCAGATGCTTTACTAACACTCTCCCCGCTTGGAGAGTCAGTGCCTTTAACCTCCTGTTTGGCACAGCTTGCCATTTCTGTGCAAGATGAACAAGAATAGGGAGAAGCAATGAGAGACTAGCTGTAGGTGTCTACACGGGCAAATGTAATGCTCATTTCCCACCAGGAAGAGGAATTAAACAAAGGCTCAGTGTGCCCTGCTGGAAACAGATTAGGGCCTGAAGCAATCCTGCGGTTTTGTGCCCAGCTCACAAGAAAGCGAGTTGAAGAAAGGAGTTCAGGGGCACTGTACTTCACAAACCTGCAGAGTTATAAATGACAGCTATACTCCAAAAATATATTGAAGTAAGCCTGCGAAGGGGACTTGAAAGCAGGGCTGAATTTCAGGAAAACGATTGCAGGGGGTAGACTGGAATTGCCCTGAAAGCATAGGAAAAGAGGCACAACGTCGACAATGATGCACTTGGCCAAAAAGGGCGTATGCGTTTTTTCCTTAATATATTCAGGAAAACACGCATACGCCCTTTTTGGCCAACCAAGCAAGCCTGTAAAGGAAATCTGCACTACAATGAAATCTCACTGCCCCCCTGGGCAAAAGGGCCATCTGAAAAAAGTGTAAAATCCAGAAAGGTAGGACAGGATATGGAGAACAGGGAGCCTTGTTATGCTGATTGGCACGATGTAAATTGCCAGCAGCCACCCTGGAGAAGTGTATGGTGTTTCCTGAAACAGGTAAGAAACAAAGCAACACAGCCTATGGCACTTCCACTTATGGTCCTATAGCTTACGGAAATTAAAATCAAAAACAGACAGCCACCCCAATATTTGGGACGGCTGTGTTCACAAGAAGCTCGTCTACAGTATCAGGTAAATATCCCAGAAAGCAAAAAATGGATAAAGAAGTTGTGGCACGTACGTGCAATGCAATATCACTCAGCAATGAAATCTGTGTCATCAGGCCCGTAGCGGCATAGTAAGTGGATGCAGGTACGGTGATTCTACGTGAACTACGTCACACAGAAAAAGAAACATCATAAGATATCACTAATACACGGAATGTAAACTTGACTACACATGAACTGAATTATAAAACAGAACAGGGTCTCAAATTTAGAAAACCAACTAGTGCTTGCTTATGGGGAAAGGTGCATTGGGGTGCTGCATAAAACCAGAGACTGAAATTAGCACAGATAACATTCCATAAGCCAAATATGTAATAGACAAGACCTACTCCTTGCTCAACGAAATGGACTCAACACCACATATTCAACGCCTAGGAATATACCTGACTAGGAAGAATCTTAAAACCCATGGATATATATGTCTCCGTAAGAGAATCAAGCGTGTGTACAGCGGTGGAAATGCAGCAGTGAAAATCCGATAAATCCCATTATCAAAATAAATTTCGAAAACAAAACACAAAGACAGTGAAATAGAGAGCATTTCTTAAATAATTCACTCAGGGCATGTGATGCAACCGGGATTGACCACATCTACACCCAGAGCTGGTTGAGACATAAGGCTGGACACTTCAGGCTGATAGCACTGGTGACTTTCGGTGAGCAAATGCAGACCCTTTGAAGTCATACTGCATGGTACCCATTCCATGGGTCCCAACTCTCCAGGTTCAAGGCATTCTTCCTCCAGCTAAAACATGCATGGGAAACCCAGAGTATTGTCCACCGTGTGATTGGGAAACGATTTAAAATGCATCTCAGTTTTCGTATCCTGGTCCTCGGGTTCACCATTCCAGATGCTTTACTAACACTCTCCCCGCTTGGAGAGTCAGTGCCTTTAACCTCCTCTTTGGCACAGCTTGCCATTTCTGTGCAAGATGAACAGGAATAGGGAGAACCAATGAGAGACTAGCTGTAGGTGTCTGCACGGGCAAATGTAACGCTCATTGCCCACCAGTAAGAGGAATTAAACAAAGGCTCAGTGTGCCCTGCTGGAAACAGATTAGGGCCTGAAGCAATCCTGCGGTTTTGTGCCCAGCTCACAAGAAAGCGAGTTGAAGAAAGGAGCTCAGGGGCACTGTACTTCACAAACCTGCAGAGTTATAAATGACAGCTATCCTCCAAAAATATATTGAAGTAAGCCTGCGAAGGGGAATTGAAAGCGGGGCAGAATTTCAGGAAAACGATTGCAGTGGGTAGACTGGAATTGCCCTGAAAGCATAGGAAAAGAGGCACAACGTCGACAATGATGCACTTGGCCAAAAAGGGCGTATGCGTTTTTTCCTGAATATATTCAGGAAAAAACGCATACGCCCTTTTTGGCCAACCAAGCAAGCCTGTAAAGGAAATCTGCACTACAATGAAATCTCACTGCCCCCCCGGGCAAAAGGGCCATCTGAAAAAAGTGTAAAATCCAGAAACGTAGGACAGGATATGGAGAACAGGGAGCCTTGTTATGCTGATTGGCAAGATGTAAATTGCCAGCAGCCACCCTGGAGAAGTGTATGGTGTTTACTGAAACACATAAGAAACAAAGCAACACAGCCTATGGCACTTCCACTTATGGTCCTATAGCTTACAGAAATTAAAATCAAAAACAGACAGCCACCCCAATATTTGGGACGGCTGTGTTCACAAGAAGCTCGTCTACAGTATCAGGTAAATATCCCAGAAAGCAAAAAATGGATAAAGAAGTTGTGGCACGTACGTACAATGCAATATCACTCAGCAATGAAATCTGTGTCATCAGGCCCGTAGCGGCATAGTCAGTGGATGCAGGTACGGTGATTCTACGTGAACTACGTCACACAGAAAAAGAAACATCATAAGATATCACTAATACACGGAATGTAAACTTGACTACACATGAACTGAATTACAAAACAGAACAGGGTCTCAAATTTAGAAAACCGACTAGTGCTTGCTTATGGAGAAAGGTGCCTTGGGGTGCTGCATAAAACCAGAGACTGAAATTAGCACAGATAACTTTCCATAAGCCAAATATGTAATAGACAAGACCTACTCCTTGCTCAACGAAATGGACCCAACACCACATATTCAACGCCTAGGAATATACCTGACTAGGAAGAATCTTAAAACCCATGGATATATATGTCTCCGTAAGAGAATGAAGCGTGTGTACAGCGGCCGAAACGTAGCAGTGAAAATCCGATAAATCCCATTATCAAAATAAATTTCGAAAACAAAACAAAAAGACAGTGAAATAGAGAGCAATTCTTAAATAATTCACTCAGGGCATGTGATGCAACCGGGATTGACCACATCTACACCCAGAGCTGGTTGAGACATAAGGCTGGACACTTCAGGCTGATAGCACTGGTGAGTTTCGGTGAGCAAATGCAGACCCTTTGAAGTCATACTGCATGGTACCCATTCCATGGGTCCCAACTCTCCAGGTTCAAGGGATTCTTCCTCCAGCTAAAACATGCATGGGAAACCCAGAGTATCGTCCACCGTGTGATTGGGAAACGATTTAAAATGCATCTCAGTTTTCGTATCCTGGTCCTCGGGTTCACCATTCCAGATGCTTTACTAACACTCTCCCCGCTTGGAGAGTCAGTGCCTTTAACCTCCTGTTTGGCACAGCTTGCCATTTCTGTGCAAGATGAACAGGAATAGGGAGAACCAATGAGAGACTAGCTGTAGGTGTCTGCACGGGCAAATGTAACGCTCATTGCCCACCAGGAAGAGGAATTAAACAAAGGCTCAGTGTGCCCTGCTGGAAACAGATTAGGGCCTGAAGCAATCCTGCGGTTTTGTGCCCAGCTCACAAGAAAGCGAGTTAAAGAAAGGAGCTCAGGGGCACTGTACTTCATAAACCTGCAGAGTTATAAATGACAGCTATCCTCCAAAAATATATTGAAGTAAGCCTGCGAAGGGGACTTGAAAGCGGGGCTGAATTTCAGGAAAAGGATTGCAGGGGGTAGACTGGAATTGCCCTGAAAGCATAGGAAAAGAGGCACAACGTCGACAATGATGCACTTGGCCAAAAAGGGCGTATGCGTTTTTTCCTGAATATATTCAGGAAAAAACGCATACGCCCTTTTTGGCCAACCAAGCAAGCCTGTAAAGGAAATCTGCTCTACAATGAAATCTCACTGCCCCGCCGGGCAAAAGGGCCATCTCAAAAAATTGTAAAATCCAGAAAGGTCGGACAGGATATGGAGAACAGGGAGCCTTGTTATGCTGATTGGCAGGATGTAAATTGCCAGCAGCCACCCTGGAGAAGTGTATGGTGTTTCCTGAAACACGTAAGAAACAAAGCAACACAGCCTATGGCACTTCCACTTATGGTCCTATAGATTACGGAAATTAAAATCAAAAACAGACAGCCACCCCAATATTTGGGACAGCTGTGTTCACAATAAGCTCGTCTAGAGTATCAGGTAAATATCCCAGAAAACAAAAAATGGATAAAGAAGTTGTGGCACGTACGTGCAATGCAATATCACTCAGCAATGAAATCTGTGTCATCAGGCCCGTAGCGGCATAGTGAGTGGATGCAGGTACGGTGATTCTACGTGAACTACGTCACACAGAAAAAGAAACATCATAAGATATCACTAATACACGGAATGTAAACTTGACTACACATGAACTGAATTACAAAACAGAACAGGGTCTCAAATTTAGAAAACCAACTAGTGCTTGGTTATGGGGAAAGGTGCGTTGGGGTGCTGCATAAAACCAGAGACTGAAATTAGCACAGATAACATTCCATAAGCCAAATATGTAATAGACAAGACCTACTCCTTGCTCAACGAAATGGACTCAACACCACATATTCAACGCCAAGAATATACCTGACTAGGAAGAATCTTAAAACCCATGGATATATATGTCTCCGTAAGAGAATCAAGCGTGTGTACAGCGGCGGAAATACAGCAGTGAAAATCCGATAAATCCCATTATCAAAATAAACTTCGAAAACAAAACACAAAGACAGTGAAATAGAGAGCAATTCTTAAATAATTCACTCAGGGCATGTGATGCAACCGGGATTGACCACATCTACACCCAGAGCTGGTTGAGACATAAGGCTGGACACTTCTGGCTGATAGCACTGGTGAGTTTCGGTGAGCAAATGCAGACCCTTTGAAGTCATACTGCATGGTACCCATTCCATGGGTCCCAACTCTCCAGGTTCAAGGCATTCTTCCTCCAGCTAAAACATGCATGGGAAACCGAGAGTATCGTCCACCGTGTGATTGGGAAACGATTTAAAATGCATCTCAGGGCTTCCCTGGTGGCGCAGTGGTTGAGAGTCCCCTGCCGATGCAGGGGACACGGGTTCGTGCCCCGGTCTGGGAAGATCCCACATGCCGCGGAGCGGCTGGGCCCGTGAGCCATGTCCGCTGACCCTGCGCGTCCGGAGCCTGTCCTCCGCAACGGGAGAGGCCACGACAGTGAGAGGCCCGCGTAACGCATAAAAAATAAATAAATAAATAAAATGCATCTCAGTTTTCGTATCCTGGTCTTCGGGTTCACCTTTCCAGATGCTTTACTAACACTCTCTCCGCTTGGAGAGTCAGTGCCTTTAACCTCCTCTTTGGCACAGCTTGCAATTTCTGTGCAAGATGAACAGGAATAGGGAGAACCAATGAGAGACTAGCTGTAGGTGTCTGCACGGGCAAATGTAACGCTCATTTCCCACCAGGAAGAGGAATTAACCAAAGGCTCAGAATGCCCTGCCGGAAACAGATTAGGGCCGGAAGCAATCCTGCGGTTTTGTGCCCAGCTCACAAGAAAGCGAGTTGAAGAAAGGAGCTCAGGGGCACTGTAATTCACAAACCTGCAGAGTCATAAATGACAGCTATCCTCCAAAAATATATTGAAGTAAGCCAGCGAAGGGGACTTGAAAGCAGGGCAGAATTTCAGGAAAACGATTGCAGGGGGTAGACTGGAATTGCCCTGAAAGCATAGGAAAAGAGGCACAACGTCGACAATGATACACTTGGCCAAAAAGGGCGGATGCGTTTTTTCCTGAATATATTCAGGAAAAAACGCATCCGCCCTTTTTGGCCAACCAAGCAAGCCTGTAAAGGAAATCTGCACTACAATGAAATCTCACTGCCCCCCCGGGCAAAAGGGCCATCTGAAAAAAGTGTAAAATCCAGAAAGGTAGGACAGGATATGGAGAACAGGGAGCCTTGTTATGCTGATTGGCAGGATGTAAATTGCCAGCAGCCACCCTGGAGAAGTGTATGGTGTTTCCTGAAACACGTAAGAAACAAAGCAACACAGCCTATGGCACTTCCACTTATGGTCCTATAGCTTACGGAAATTAAAATCAAAAACAGACAGCCACCCCAATATTTGGGAAGGCTGTGTTCACAAGAAGCTCGTCTACAGTATCAGGTAAATATCCCAGAAAGCAAAAAATGGATAAAGAAGTTGTGGCACGTACGTACAATGCAATATCACTCAGCAATGAAATCTGTGTCATCAGGCCCGTAGCGGCATAGTGAGTGGATGCAGGTACGGTGATTCTACGTGAACTACGTCACACAGAAAAAGAAACATCATAAGATATCACTAATACACGGAATGTAAACTTGACTACACATGAACTGAATTACAAAACAGAACAGGGTCTCAAATTTAGAAAACCAACTAGTGCTTGCTTATGGGGAAAGGTGCGTTGGGGTGCTGCATAAAACCAGAGACTGAAATTAGCACAGATAACATTCCATAAGCCAAATATGTAATAGACAAGACCTACTCCTTGCTCAACGAAATGGACTCAACACCACATATTCAACGCCTAGGAATATACCTGACTAGGAAGAATCTTAAAACACATGGATATATATGTCTCCGTAAGAGAATCAAGCATGTGTACAGCGGCCGAAACGCAGCAGTGAAAATCCGATAAATCCCATTATCAAAATAAATTTCGAAAACAAAACACAAAGACAGTGAAATAGAGAGCAATTCTTAAATAATTCACTCAGGGCATGTGATGCAACCGGGATTGACCACATCTACACCCAGAGCTGGTTGAGACATAAGGCTGGACACTTCAGCCTGATAGCATTGGTGAGTTTCGGTGAGCAAATGCAGACCCTTTGAAGTCATACTGCATGGTACCCATTCCATGGGTCCCAACTCTCCAGGTTCAAGGGATTCTTCCTCCAGCTAAAACATGCATGGGAAACCCAGAGTATCGTCCACCATGTGATTGGGAAACGATTTAAAATGCATCTCATTTTTCGTATCCTGGTCCTCGGGTTCACCATTCCAGATGCTTTACTAACACTCTCCCCGCTTGGAGAGTCAGTGCCTTTAACCTCCTCTTTGGCACAGCTTGCAATTTCTGTGCAAGATGAACAGGAATAGGGAGAACCAATGAGAGACTAGCTGTAGGTGTCTGCACGGGCAAATGTAACGCTCATTGCCCACCAGGAAGAGGAATTAAACAAAGGCTCAGTGTGCCCTGCTGGAAACAGATTAAGGCCTGAAGCAATCCTGCGGTTTTGTGCCCAGCTCACAAGAAAGCGAGTTGAAGAAAGGAGCTCAGGGGCACTGTAATTCACAAACCTGCAGAGTCATAAATGACAGCTATCCTCCAAAAATATATTGAAGTAAGCCAGCGAAGGGGACTTGAAAGCAGGGCAGAATTTCAGGAAAACGATTGCAGGGGGTAGACTGGAATTGCCCTGAAAGCATAGGAAAAGAGGCACAACGTCGACAATGATACACTTGGCCAAAAAGGGCATATGCGTTTTTTCCTGAATATATTCAGGAAAAAACGCATCCGCCCTTTTTGGCCAACCAAGCAAGCCTGTAAAGGAAATCTGCACTACAATGAAATCTCACTGCCCCCCGGGCAAAAGGGCCATCTGAAAAAAGTGTAAAATCCAGAAAGGTAGGACAGGATATGGAGAACAGGGAGCCTTGTTATGCTGATTGGCAGGATGTAAATTGCCAGCAGCCACCCTGGAGAAGTGTATGGTGTTTCCTGAAACACGTAAGAAACAAAGCAACACAGCCTATGGCACTTCCACTTATGGTCCTATAGCTTACGGAAATTAAAATCAAAAACAGACAGCCACCCCAATATTTGGGACGGCTGTGTTCACAAGAAGCTCGTCTACAGTATCAGGTAAATATCCCAGAAAGCAAAAAATGGATAAAGAAGTTGTGGCACGTACGTACAATGCAATATCACTCAGCAATGAAATCTGTGTCATCAGGCCCGTAGCGGCATAGTGAGTGGATGCAGGTACGGTGATTCTACGTGAACTACGTCACACAGAAAAAGAAACATCATAAGATATCACTAATATACGGAATATAAACTTGACTACACATGAACTGAATTACAAAACAGAACGGGGTCTCAAATTTAGAAAACCAACTAGTGCTTGCTTATGGGGAAAGGTGCGTTGGGGTGCTGCATAAAACCAGAGACTGAAATTAGCACAGATAACATTCCAAAAGACAAATATGTAATAGACAAGACCTACTCCTTGCTCAACGAAATGGACTCAACACCACATATTCAACGCCTAGGAATATACCTGACTAGGAAGAGTCTTAAAACCCATGGATATATATGTCTCCGTAAGAGAATCAAGCGTGTGTACAGCGGCCGATATGCAGCAGTGAAAATCCGATAAATCCCATTATCAAAATAAATTTCGAAAACAAAACACAAAGACAGTGAAATAGAGAGCGATTCTTAAATAATTCACTCAGGGCATGTGATGCAACCGGGATTGACCACATCTACACCCAGAGCTGGTTGAGACATAAGGCTGGACACTACAGGCTGATAGCATTGGTGAGTTTCGGTGAGCAAATGCAGACCCTTTGAAGTCACACTGCATGGTACCTATTCCATGGGTCCCAACTCTTCAGGTTCAAGGGATTCTTCCTCCAGCTAAAACATGCATGGGAAACCCACAGTATGGTCCACCGTGTGATTGGGAAACGATTTAAAATGCATCTCAGTTTTCGTATCCTGGTCCTCGGGTTCACCATTCCAGATGCTTTACTAACACTCTCCCTGCTTGGAGAGTCAGTGCTTTTAACCTCCTGTTTGGCACAGCTTGCAATTTCTGTGCAAGATGAACAGGAATAGGGAGAAACAATTAGAGACTAGCTATAGGTGTCTGCACGGGCAAATGTAACGCTCATTTCCCACCAGGAAGAGGAATTAACCAAAGGCTCAGTGTGCCCTGCCGGAAACAGATTAGGGCCTGAAGCAATCCTGCGGTTTTGTGCCCAGCTCACAAGAAAGCGAGTTGAAGAAAGGAGCTCAGGGGCACTGTAATTCACAAACCTTCAGAGTTATAAATGACAGCTATCCTCCAAAAATATATTTAAGTAAGACTGCGAAGGGGACTTGAAAGCGGGGCAGAATTTCAGGAAAACGATTGCAGGGGGTAGACTGGAATTGCCCTGAAAGCATAGGAAAAGAGGCAGAACGTCGACAATGATGCACTTGGCCAAAAAGGGCGTATGCGTTTTTTCCTGAATATATTCAGGAAAAAACGCATACGCCCTTTTTGGCCAACCAAGCAAGCCTGTAGAGGAAATCTGCACTACAATGAAGTCTCACTGACCCCTGGGCAAAAGGGCCATCTGAAAAAAGTGTAAAATCCAGAAATGTAGGACAGGATATGGAGAACTGGGTGCCTTGTTATGCTGATTGGCAGGATGTAAATTGCCGGCAGCCACCCTGGAGAAGTGTATGGTGTTTCCTGAAACACGTAACAAACAAAGCAACACAGCCTATGGCAATTCCACTTATGGTCCTATAGCTTACGGAAATTAAAATCAAAAACAGACAGCCACCCCAATATTTGGGACGGCTGTGTTCACAAGAAGCTCGTCTACAGTATCAGGTAAATATCCCAGAAATCAAAAAATGGATAAAGAAGTTTTGGCACGTACGTACAATGCAATATCACTCAGCAATGAAATATGTGTCATCAGGCCCATAGCGGCATAGTGAGTGGATGCAGGTACGGTGATTCTACGTGAACTACGTCACACAGAAAAAGAAACATCATAAGATATCACTAATACACGGAATGTAAACTTGACTACACATGAACTGAATTACAAAACCGAACAGGGTCTCAAATTTAGAAAACCAACTAGTGCTTGCTTATGGGGAAAGGTGCCTTGGGGTGCTGCATAAAACCAGAGACTGAAATTAGTACAGATAACATTCCATAAGACAAATATGTAATAGACAAGACCTACTCCTTGCTCAACGAAATGGACTCAACACCACATATTCAACGACTAGGAATATACCTGACTAGGAAGAATCTTAAAACCCATGGTTATATATGTCTCCGTAAGAGAATCAAGCGTGTGTACAGCGGCCGATACGCAGCAGTGAAAATCCGATAAATCCCATTATCAAAATAAATTTCGAAAACAAAACACAAAGACAGTGAAATAGAGAGCGATTCTTAAATAATTCACTCAGGGCATGTGATGCAACCGGGATTGACCACATCTACACCCAGAGCTGGTTGAGACATAAGGCTGGACACTACAGGCTGATAGCATTGGTGAGTTTCGGTGAGTAAATGCAGACCCTTTGAAGTCATACTGCATGGTACCTCTTCCATGGGTCCCAACTCTTCAGTTTCAAGGGATTCTTCCTCCAGCTAAAACATGCATGGGAAACCCACAGTATGGTCCACCGTGTGATTGGGAAACGATTTAAAATGCATCTCAGTGGTCGTATCCTGGTCCTCGGGTTCACCATTCCAGATGCTTTACTAACACTCTCCCTGCTTGGAGAGTCAGTGCTTTTAACCTCCTGTTTGGCACAGCTTGCAATTTCTGTGCAAGATGAACAGGAATAGGGAGAAACAATGAGAGAATAGCTATAGGTGTCTGCACGGGCAAATGTAACGCTCATTTCCCACCAGGAAGAGGAATTAACCAAAGGCTCAGTGTGCCCTGCCGGAAACAGATTAGGGCCTGAAGCACTCCTGCGGTTTTGTGCCCAGCTCACAAGAAAGCGAGTTGAAGAAAGGAGTTCAGGGGCACTGTAATTCACAAACCTGCAGAGTTATAAATGACAGCTATCCTCCAAAAATATATTTAAGTAAGACTGCGAAGGGGACTTGAAAGCGGGGCAGAATTTCAGGAAAACGATTGCAGGGGGTAGACTGGAATTGCCCTGAAAGCATAGGAAAAGAGGCAGAACGTCGACAATGATGCACTTGGCCAAAAAGGGCGTATGCGTTTTTTCCTGAATATATTCAGGAAAAAACGCATACGCCCTTTTTGGCCAACCAAGCAAGCCTGTAATGGAAATCTGCACTACAATGAAGTCTCACTGCCCCCACCCCTCCGGGCAAAAGGGCCATCTGAAAAAAGTGTAAAATCCAGAAATGTAGGACAGGATATGGAGAACAGGGAGCCTTGTTATGCTGATTGGCAGGATGTAAATTGCCGGCAGCCACCCTGGAGAAGTGTATGGTGTTTCCTGAAACACGTAAGAAACAAAGCAACACAGCCTATGGCACTTCCACTTATGGTCCTATAGCTTACGGAAATTAAAATGAAAAACAGACAGCCACCCCAATATTTGGGACGGCTGTGTTCACAAGAAGCTCGTCTACAGTATCAGGTAAATATCCCAGAAAGCAAAAAATGGATAAAGAAGTTGTGGCACGTACGTACAATGCAATATCACTCAGCAATGAAATCTGTGTCATCAGGCCCGTAGCGGCATAGTGAGTGGATGCAGGTATGGTGATTCTACGTGAACTACGTCACACAGAAAAAGAAACATCATAAGATATCACTAATTCACGGAATGTAAACTTGACTACACATGAACTGTATTACAAAACAGAACAGGGTCTCAAATTTAGAAAACCAACTAGTGCTTGCTTATGGGGAAAGGTGCCTTGGGGTGCTGCATAAAACCAGAGACTGAAATTAGCACAGATAATATTCCATAAGACAAATATGTAATAGACAAGACCTACTCCTTGCTCAACGAAATGGACTCAACACCACATATTCAACGCCTAGGAATATACCTGACTAGGAAGAATCTTAAAACCCATGGATATATATGTCTCCGTAAGAGAATCAAGCGTGTGTACAGCGGCCGATACGCAGCAGTGAAAATCCGATAAATCCCATTATCAAAATAAATTTCGAAAACAAAACACAAAGACAGTGAAATAGAGAGCAATTCTTAAATAATTCACTCAGGGCATGTGATGCAACCGGGATTGACCACATCTACACCCAGAGCTGGTTGAGACATAAGGCTGGACACTTCAGGCTGATAGCATTGGTGAGTTTCGGTGAGCAAATGCAGACCCTTTGAAGTCATACTGCATGGTACCTATACCATGGGTCCCAACTCTTCTGGTTCAAGGGATTCTTCCTCCAGCTAAAACATGCATGGGAAACCCACAGTATGGTCCAATGTGTGATTGGGAAACGATTTAAAATGCATCTCAGTTTTCGTATCCTGGTCCTCGGGTTCACCATTCCAGATGCTTTACTAACACTCTCCCTGCTTGGAGAGTCAGTGCCTTTAATCTCCTGTTTGGCACAGCTTGCAATTTCTGTGCAAGATGAACAGGAATAGGGAGAACCAATGAGAGACTAGCTGTAGGTGTCTGCACGGGCAAATGTAACGCTCATTGCTGACCAGGAAGAGGAATTAACCAAAGGCTCAGTGTGCCCTGCCGGAAACAGATTAGGGCCTGAAGCAATCCTGCGGTTTTGTGCCCAGCTCACAAGAAAGCGAGTTGAAGAAAGGAGCGCAGGGGCACTGTAATTTACAAACCTGCAGAGTCATAAATGACAGCTATCCTCCAAAAATATATTGAAGTAAGCCTGCGAAGGGGACTTGAAAGCGGGGCAGAATTTCAGGAAAACGATTGCAGGGGGTAGACTGGAATTGCCCTGAAAGCATAGGAAAAGAGGCAGAACGTCGACAATGATGCACTTGGCCAAAAAGGGCGTATGCGTTTTATCCTGAATATATTCAGGAAAAAACGCATACCCACTTTTTGGCCAACCAAGCAAGCCTGTAAAGGAAATCTGCACTACAATGAAGTCTCACTGCCCCCCGGGCAAAAGGGCCATCTGAAAAAAGTGTAAAATCCAGAAAGGTAGGACAGGATATGGAGAACAGGGAGCCTTGTTATGCTGATTGGCAGGATGTAAATTGCCAGCAGCCACCATGGAGAAGTGTATGGTGTTTCCTGAAACACGTAACAAACAAAGCAACACAGCCTATGGCACTTCCACTTATGGTCCTATAGCTTACGGAAATTAAAATCAAAAACAGACAGCCACCCCAATATTTGGGACGGCTGTGTTCACAAGAAGCTCGTCTACAGTATCAGGTAAATATCCCAGAAAGCAAAAATTGGATAAAGAAGTTGTGGCACGTACGTACAATGCAATATCACTCAGCAATGAAATCTGTGTCATCAGGCCCGTAGCGGCATAGTGAGTGGATGCAGGTACGGTGATTCTACGTGAACTACGTCACACAGAAAAAGAAACATCATAAGATATCACTAATACACGGAATGTAAACTTGACTACACATGAACTGAATTACAAAACAGAACAGGGTCTCAAATTTAGAAAACCAACTAGTGCTTGCTTATGGGGAAAGGTGCGTTGGGGTGCTGCATAAAACCAGAGACTGAAATTAGCACAGATAACTTTCCATAAGCCAAATATGTAATAGACAAGACCTACTCCTTGCTCAACGAAATGGACCCAACACCACATATTCAACGCCTAGGAATATACCTGACTAGGAAGAATCTTAAAACCCATGGATATATATGTCTCCGTAAGAGAATCAAGCGTGTGTACAGCGGCTGAAACGCAGCAGTAAAAATCCGATAAATCCCATTATCAAAATAAATTTCGAAAATAAAACACAAAGACAGTGAAATAGAGAGCAATTCTTAAATAATTCACTCAGGGCATGTGATGCAACCGGGATTGACCACATCTACACCCAGAGCTGGTTGAGACATAAGGCTGGACACTACAGGCTGATAGCATTGGTGAGTTTCGGTGAGCAAATGCAGACCCTTTGAAGTCATACTGCATGGTACCTATTCCATGGGTCCCAACTCTTCTGGTTCAAGGGATTCTTCCTCCAGCTAAAACATGCATGGGAAACCCACAGTATGGTCCACCGTGTGATTGGGAAACGATTTAAAATGCATCTCAGTTTTCGTATCCTGGTCCTCGGGTTCACCATTCCAGATGCTTTACTAACACTCTCCCCGCTTGGAGAGTCAGTGCATTTAACCTCCTGTTTCGCACAGCTTGCAATTTCTGTGCAAGATGAACAGGAATAGGGAGAACCAATGAGAGACTAGCTATAGGTGTCTGCACGGGCAAATGTAACGCTCATTTCCCACCAGGAAGAGGAATTAAACAAAGGCTCAGTGTGCCCTGCCGGAACAGATTAGAGCCTGAAGCAATCCTGCGGTTCTGTGCCCAGCTCACAAGAAAGCGAGTTGAAGAAAGGAGCTCAGGGGCACTGTAATTCACAAACCTGCAGAGTTATAAATGACAGCTATACTCCAAAAATATATTGAAGTAAGCCTGCGAAGGGGACTTGAAAGGGGGGCAGAATTTCTGGAAAACGATTGCAGGGGGTAGACTGGAATTGCCCTGAAAGCATAGGAAAAGAGGCAGAACGTCGACAATGATGCACTTGGCCAAAACGGGCGTATGCGTTTTTTCCTGAATATATTCAGGAAAAAACGCATACGCCCTTTTTGGCCAACCAAGCAAGCCTGTAAAGGAAATCTGCACTACAATGAAGTCTCACTGCCCCCCCCCCCCCCGGGCAAAAGGGCCATCTGAAAAAAGTGTAAATTCCAGAACGGTAGGACAGGATATGGAGAACAGGGAACCTTGTTATGCTGATTGGCAGGATGTAAATTGCCGGCAGCCACTCTGGAGAAGTGTATGGTGTTTCCTGAAACACGTAAGGAACAAAGCAACACAGCCTATGGCACTTCCACTTATGGTCCTATAGCTTACGGAAATTAAAATCAAAAACAGACAGCCACCCCAATATTTGGGACGGCTGTGTTCACAAGAAGCTCGTCTACAGTATCAGGTAAATATCCCAGAAAGCAAAAAATGGATAAAGAAGTTGTGGCACGTACGTACAATGCAATATCACTCAGCAATGAAATCTGTGTCATCAGGCCCGTAGCGGCATAGTGAGTGGATGCAGGTACGGTGATTCTACGTGAACTACGTCACACAGAAAAAGAAACATCATAAGATATCACTAATACACAGAATGTAAACTTGACTACACATGAACTGAATTACAAAACAGAACAGGGTCTCAAATTTAGAAAACCAACTAGTGCTTGCTTATGGGGAAAGGTGCCTTGGGGTGCTGCATAAAACCAGAGACTGAAATTAGCACAGATAACATTCCATAAGCCAAATATGTAATAGACAAGACCTACTCCTTGCTCAACGAAATGGACTCAACACCACATATTCAACGCCTAGGAATATACCTGACTAGGAAGAATCTTAAAACCCATGGATATATATGTCTCCGTAAGAGAATCAAGCGTGTGTACAGCGGCCGAAACGCAGCAGTGAAAATTCGATAAATCCCATTATCAAAATAAATTTCGAAAACAAAACACAAAGACAGTGAAATCGAGAGCAATTCTTAACTAATTCACTCAGGGCATGTGATGCAACCGGGATTGACCACATCTACACCCAGAGCTGGTTGAGACATAAGGCTGGACACTTCAGGCTGATAGCATTGGTGAGTTTCGGTGAGCAAATGCAGACCCTTTGAAGTCATACTGCATGGTACCTATTCCATGGGTCCCAACTCTTCAGGTTCAAGAGATTCTTCCTCCAGCTAAAACATGCATGGGAAACCCACAGTATGGTCCACCGTGTGATTGGGAAACGATTTAAAATGCATCTCAGTTTTCGTATCCTGGTCCTCGGGTTCACCGTTTCAGATGCTTTACTAACACTCTCCCCGCTTGGAGAGTCAGTGCCTTTAACCTCCTCTTTGGCACAGCTTGCAATTTCTGTGCAAGATGAACAGGAATAGGGAGAACCAATGAGAGACTAGCTGTAGGTGTCTGCACGGGCAAATGTAACGCTCATTGCCCACCAGGAAGAGGAATTAAACAAAGGCTCAGCGTGCCCTGCTGAAAACAGATTAGGGCCTGAAGCAATCCTGCGGTTTTGTGCCCAGCTCACAAGAAAGCGAGTTGAAGAAAGGAGCTCAGGGGCACTGTAATTCACAAACCTGCAGAGTTATAAATGACAGCTATCCTCCAAAAATATATTGAAGTAAGCCTGCGAAGGGGACTTGAAAGCGGGGCAGAATTTCAGGAAAACGATTGCAGGGGGTAGACTGGAATTGCCCTGAAAGCATAGGAAAAGAGGCAGAACGTCGACAATGATGCACTTGGCCAAAAAGGGCGTATGCGTTTTTTCCTGAATATATTCAGGAAAACACGCATACGCCCTTTTTGGCCAACCAAGCAAGCCTGTAAAGGAAATCTGCACCACAACGAAGTCTCACTGCCCCCCGGGCAAAAGGGCCATCTGAAAAAAGTGTAAAATCCAGAAAGGTAGGACAGGATATGGAGAACAGGGAGCCTTGTTATGCTGATTGGCAGGATGTAAATTGCCAGCAGCCACCCTGGAGAAGTGTATGGTGTTTCCTGAAACACGTAAGAAACAAAGCAACACAGCCTATGGCACTTCCACTTATGGTCCTATAGCTTACGGAAATTAAAATCAAAAACAGACAGCCACCACAATATTTGGGACGGCTGTGTTCACAAGAAGCTCGTCTACAGTATCAGGTAAATATCCCAGAAAGCAAAAAATGGATAAAGAAGTTGTGGCACGTACGTACAATGCAATATCACTCAGCAATGGAATCTGTGTCATCTGGCCCGTAGCGGCATAGTGAGTGGATGCAGGTACGGTGATTCTACGTGAACTACGTCACACAGAAAAAGAAACATCATAAGATATCACTAATACACGGAATGTAAACTTGACTACACATGAACTGAATTACAAAACAGAAAAGGGTCTCAAATTTAGAAAACCATCTAGTGCTTGCATATGGGGAAAGGTGCCTTGGGGTGCTGCATAAAACCAGAGACTGAAATTAGCACAGATAACTTTCCATAAGCCAAATATGTAATAGACAAGACCTACTCCTTGCTCAACGAAATGGACTCAACACCACATATTCAACGCCTAGGAATATACCTGACTAGGAAGAATCTTAAAACCCATGGATATATATGTCTCCGTAAGAGAATCAAGCGTGTGTACAGCGGCCGATACGCAGCAGTGAAAATCCGATAAATCCCATTATCAAAATAAATTTCAAAAACAAAACACAAAGACAGTGAAATAGAGAGCAATTCTTAAATAATTCACTCAGGGCATGTGATGCAACCAGGATTGACCACATCTACACGCAGAGCTGATTGAGACATAAGGCTGGACACTTCAGGCTAATAGCATTGGTGAGTTTCGGTGAGCAAATGCAGACCCTTTGAAGTCATACTGCATGGTACCTATTCCATGGGTCCCAACTCTTCAGGTTCAAGGGATTCTTCCTCCAGCTAAAACATGCATGGGAAACCCAGAGTATCGTCCACCGTGTGATTGGGAAACGATTTAAAATGCATCTCAGTTTTCGTATCCTGGTCCTCGGATTCACCATTCCAGATGCTTTACTAACACTCTCCCCGCTTGGAGAGTCAGTGCCTTTAACCTCCTCTTTGGCACAGCTTGCAATTTCTGTGCAAGATGAACAGGAATAGGGAGAAACAATGAGAGACTAGCTGTAGGTGTCTGCACGGGCAAATGTAACACTCATTGCCCACCAGGAAGAGGAATTAAACAAAGGCTCAGTGTGCCCTGCTGGAAACAGATTAGGGCCTGAAGCAATCCTGCGGTTTTGTGCCCAGCTCACAAGAAAGCGAGTTGAAGAAAGGAGCTCAGGGGCACTGTAATTCACAAACCTGCAGAGTTATAAATGACAGCTATCTTCCAAAAGTATACTGAAGTAAGCCTGCGTAGGGGACTTGAAAGCGGGGCAGAATTTCAGGAAAACGATTGCAGGGGGTAGACAGGAATTGCGCTGAAAGCATAGGGAAAGAGGCACAACGTCGACAATGATGCACTTGGCCAAAAAGGGCGTATGCGTTTTTTCATAAATATATTCAGGAAAAAACGCATACGCCCTTTTTGGCCAACCAAGCAAGCCTGTAAAGGAAATCTGCACTACAATGAAGTCTCACTGCCCCCCGGGCAGGAGGGCCATCTGAAAAAAGTGTAAAATCCAGAAAGGTAGGACAGGATATGGAGAAGAGGGAGCCTTGTTATGCTATTTGGCAGGATGTAAATTGCCAACAGCCACCCTGGAGAAGTGTATGGTGTTTCCTGAAACATGTAAGAAATAAAGCAACACAGCCTATGGCAATTGCACTTATGGTCCTATTCCTTAGGGAAATTAAAATCAAAAACAGAGAGCCACCCCAAAGTTTGGGACGGCTGTGTTCCCAAGAAGCTCGTCTACAGTACCAGGTAAATATCCCAGAAAGCAAAAAATGGATAAAGAAGTTGTGGCACATACGTGCAATGCAGTATCACTCAGCAATGAAATCTGTGTCATCAGGCCCGTAGCGGCATAGTAAGTGGATGCAGGTACGGTGATTCTACGTGAACTACGTCACACAGAAAAAGAAACATCATAAGATATCACTAATACACGGAATGTAAACTTGACTACACATGAACTGAATTACAAAACAGAAAAGGGTCTCAAATTTAGAAAACCATCTAGTGCTTGCATATGGTGAAAGGTGCCTTGGGGTGCTGCATAAAACCAGAGACTGAAATTAGCACAGATAACTTTCCATAAGCTAAATATGTAATAGACAAGACCTACTCCTTGCTCAACGAAATGGACCCAACACCACATATTCAACGCCTAGGAATATACCTGACTAGGAAGAATCTTAAAACCCATGGATATATATGTCTCCGTAGGAGAATCAAGCGTGTGTACAGCGGCCGAAACGCAGCAGTGAAAATCCGATAAATCCCATTATCAAAATAAATTTCGAAACAAAACACAAAGACAGTGAAATAGAGAGCAATTCTTAAATAATTCACTCAGGGAATGTGATGCAACCGGGATTGACCACATCTACACCCAGAGCTGGTTGACACATAAGGCTGGACACTTCAGGCTGATAGCATTGGTGAGTTTCAGTGAGCAAATGCAGACCCTTTGAAGTCATACTGCATGGTACCTATTCCATGGGTCCCAACTCTTCAGGTTCAAGGGATTCTTCCTCCAGCTAAAACATGCAAGGGAAACCCACAGTATGGTCCACCGTGTGATTGGGAAACGATTTACAATGCATCTCAGTTTTCGTATCCTGGTCCTCGGGTTCACCATTCCAGATGCTTTACTAACACTCTCCCTGCTTGGAGAGTCAGTGCCTTTAACCTCCTGTTTGGCACAGCTTGCAATTTCTGTGCAAGATGAACAGGAATAGGGAGAACCAATGAGAGACTAGCTGTAGGTGTCTGCACGGGCAAATGTAACGCTCATTTCCCACCAGGAAGAGGAATTAACCAAAGGCTCAGCATGCCCTGCCGGAAACAGATAAGCGCCTGAAGCAATCCTGCGGTTTTGTGCCCAGCTCACAAGAAAGCGAGTTGAAGAAAGGAGCTCAGGGGCACTGTAATTCACAAACCTGCAGAGTTATAAATGACAGCTGTCCTCCAAAAATATATTGAAGTAAGCATGCGAAGGGGATTGAAAGCGGGGCAGAATTTCAGGAAAACGATTGCAGGGGGTAGACTGGAATTGCCCTGAAAGCATAGGAAAAGAGGCACAACGTCGACAATGATGCACTTGGCCAAAAAGGGCGTATGCGTTTTTTCCTGAATATATTCAGGAAAAAACGCATACGCACTTTTTGGCCAACCAAGCAAGCCTGTAAAGGAAATCTGCACTACAATGAAGTCTCACTGCCCCACGGGCAAAAGGGCCATCTGAAAAAAGTGTAAAATCCCGAAATGTAGGACAGGATATGGAGAACAGGGAGCCTTGTTATGCTGATTGGCAGGATGTAAATTGCCAACAGCCACCCTGGAGAAGTGTATGGTGTTTGCTGAAACACGTAAGAAATAAAGCAACACAGCCTATGGCAATTGCACTTATGGTCCTATTCCTTAGGGAAATTAAAATCAAAAACAGAGAGCCACCCCAAAGTTTGGGACGGCTGTGTTCCCAAGAAGCTCCTCTACAGTACCAGGTAAATATCCCAGAAAGCAAAAAATGGTTAAAGAAGTTGTGGCACGTACGTGCAATGCAATATCACTCAGCAATGAAATCTGTGTCATCAGGCCCGTAGCGGCATAGTGAGTGGATGCAGGTACGGTGATTCTACGTGAACTACGTCACACAGAAAAAGAAACATCATAAGATATCACTAATGCACGGAATGTAAACTTGACTACACATGAACTGAATTACAAAACAGAACAGGATATCAAATTTAGAAAACCAACTAGTGCTTGCTTATGGGGAAAGGTGCCTTGGGGTGCTGCATAAAACCAGAGACTGAAATTAGCACAGATAACATTCCATAAGCCAAATATATAATAGACAAGACCTACTCCTTGCTCAACGAAATGGACTCAACACCACATATTCAACGCCTAGGAATACACCTGACTAGTAAGAATCTTAAAACCCATGGATATATATGTCTCCGTAAGAGAATCAAGCGTGTGTACAGCGGCCGAAACGCAGCAGTGAAAATCCGATAAATCCCATTATCAAAATAAATTTCGAAAACAAAACACAAAGACAGTGAAATAGAGAGCAATTCTTAAATAATTCACTCAGGGCATGTGATGCAACCGGCATTGACCACATCTACACCCAGAGCTGGTTGAGACATAAGGATGGACACTTCAGGCTGATAGCATTGGTGAGTTTCGGTGAGCAAATGCAGACCCTTTTAAGTCATACTGCATGGTACCCATTCCATGGGTCCCAAATCTCCAGGTTCAAGGGATTCTTCCTCCAGCTAAAACATTCATGAGAAACCCAGAGTATCATCCACCGTGTGATAGGGAAACGATTTAAAATGCATCTCAGTTTTCGTATCCTGGTCCTCGGGTTCACCATTCCAGATGCTTTACTAACACTCTCCCTGCTTGGAGAGTCAGTGCCTTTAACCTCCTGTTTGGCACAGCTTGCAATTTCTGTGCAAGATGAACAGGAATAGGGAGAACCAATGAGAGACTAGCTGTAGGTGTCTGCACGGGCAAATGTAATGCTCATTTCCCACCAGGAAGTGGAATTAACCAAAGGCTCAGCATGCCCTGCCGGAAACAGATAAGGGCCTGAAGCAATCCTGCGGTTTTGTGCCCAGCTCACAAGAAAGCGAGTTGAAGAATGGAGCTCAGGGGCACTGTAATTCACAAACCTGCAGAGTTATAAATGACAGCTATCCTCCAAAAATATATTGAAGTAAGCCTGCAAAGGGGACTTGAATGCAGGGCAGAATTTCAGGAAAACGATTGCAGGGGGTAGACTGGAATTGCCCTGAAAGCATAGGAAAAGAGGCAGAACGTCGACAATGATGCACTTGGCCAAAAAGGGCGTATGCGTTTTTTCCTGAATATATTCAGGAAAAAACGCATACGCCCTTTTTGGCCAACCAAGCAAGCCTGTAAAGGAAATCTGCACTACAATGAAGTCTCACTGTTCCCTAGGCAAAAGGGCCATTTGAAAAAAAGTGTAAAATCCAGAAAGGTAGGACAGGATATGGAGAACAGGGTAGCTTGTTATGCTGATTGGCAGGATGTAAATTGCCAGCAGCCACCTGGAGAAGTGTATGGTGTTTCCTGAAACACGTAAGAAACAAAGCAACACAGCCTATGGCACTTCCACTTATGGTCCTAAAGCTTACGGAAATTAAAATCAAAAACAGACAGCCACCCCAATATTTGGGACGGCTGTGTTCACAAAGAGCTCGTCTACAGTACCAGGTAAATATCCCAGAAAGCAAAAATGGATAAAGAAGTTGTGGCACGTTACGTTGCAATGTAATATCACTCAGCAATGAAATCTGTGTCATCAGGCCCTTAGCGGCATAGTGAGTGGATTCAGGTACGGTGATTCTACGTGAACTACGTCACACAGAAAAAGAAACATCATAAGATATCACTAATACACGGAATGTAAACTTGACTACACATGAACTGAATTACAAAACAGAACAGGGTCACAAATTTAGAAACCAACTAGTGCTTGCTTATGGGGAAAGGTGCCTTGGGGTGCTGCATAAAAGCAGAGACTGAAATTAGCACAGATAACATTCCATAAGCCAAATATGTAATAGACAAGACCTACTCCTTGCTCAACGAAATGGACTCAACACCACATATCAACGCCTAGGAATATACCTGACTAGGAAGAATCTTAAAATCCATGGATTTTATATGTCTCCGTAAGAGAATCAAGCGTGTGTACAGCGGCCGAAACGCAGCAGTGAAAATCGATAAATCCATTATCAAAATAAATTTCGAAAACAAAACACAAAGACAGTGAAATCGAGAGCAATTCTTAACTAATTCACTCAGGCATGTGATGCAACCGGGATTGACCACTTCTACACCCAGAGCTGGTTGAGACATAAGGCTGGACACTTCAGGCTGATAGCATTGGTGAGTTTCGGTGAGCAAATGCAGACCCTTTGAAGTCATACTGCATGGTACCCATTCCATGGGTCCCAACTCTCCATGTTCAAGGCATTCTTCCTCCAGCTAAAACATTCATGGGAAACCAGAGTATCGTCCACCGTGTGATTGGGAAACGATTTAAAATGCATCTCAGTTTTTCGTATCCTGGTCCTCGGGTACATCATTCCAGATGCTTTACTAACACTCTCCCCGCTTGGAGAGTCAGTGCCTTTAACTCCTGTTTCGCACAGCTTGCCATTTCTGTGCAAGATGAACAGGAATAGGGAGAACCAATGAGAGACTAGCTGTAGGTGTCTGCACGGGCAAATGTAACGCTCATTGCCCACCAGGAAGAGGAATTAAACAAAGGCTCAGTGTGCCCTGCTGGAAACAGATTAAGGCCTGAAGCAATCCTGCGGTTTTGTGCCCAGCTCACAAGAAAGCGAGTTGAAGAAAGGAGCTCAGGGGCAATGTACTTCACAAACCTGCAGAGTTATAAATGACAGCTATCCTCCAAAAATATATTGAAGTAAGCCTGCGAAGGGGACTTGAAAGCGGGGCAGAATTTCAGGAAAACGATTGCAGGGGGTAGACTGGAATTGCCCTGAAAGCATAGGAAAAGAGGCACAACGTCGACAATGATGCACTTGGCCAAAAAGGGCGTATGCGTTTTTTCCTGAATATATTCAGGAAAAAACGCATACGCCCTTTTTGGCCAACCAAGCAAGCCTGTAAAGGAAATCTGCACTACAATGAAATCTCACTGACCCCCCGGGCAAAAGGGCCATCTGAAAAAAGTGTAAAATCCAGAAAGGTAGGACAGGATATGGAGAACAGGGAGCCTTGTTATGCTGATTGGCAGGATGTAAATTGTGAACAGCCACCCTGGAGAAGTGTATGGTGTTTCCTGAAACACGTAAGAAATAAAGCAATACAGCCTATGGCAATTGCAATTATGGTCCTATTGCTTAGGGAAATTAAAATCATAAACGGAGAGCCACCCCAAAGTTTGGGACGGCTGTGTTCCCAAGAAGCTCGTCTACAGTACCAGGTAAATATCCCAGAAAGCAAAAAATGGATAAAGAAGTTGTGGCACGTACGTGCAATGCAATATCACTCAGCAATGAAATCTGTATCATCAGGCCCGTAGCGGCATAGTGAGTGGATGCAGGTACGGTGATTGTACGTGAACAACGTCACACAGAAAAAGAAACATCATAAGATATCACTAATACACGGAATGTAAACTTGACTACCCATGAAGTGAATTACAAAACAGAACAGGGTCTCAAATTTAGGAAACCAACTAGTGCTTGCTTAAGGGGAAAGGTGCCTTGGGGTGCTGCATAAAACCAGAGACTGAAATTAGCACAGATAACTTTCCATAAGCCAAATATGTAATAGACAAGACCTACTCCTTGTTCAACGAAATGGACCCAACACCACATATTCAACGCCTAGGAATATACCTGACTAGGAAGAATCTTAAAACCCATGGATATATATGTCTCCGTAAGAGAATCAAGCGTGTGTACAGCGACGGAAATGCAGCAGTGAAAATCCGATAAATCCCATTATCAAAATAAATTTCGAAAACAAAACACAAAGACAGTGAAATAGAGAGCAATTCTTAAATAATTCACTCAGGGCATGTGATGCAACCGGGATTGACCACATCTACACCCAGAGCTGGTTGAGACATAAGGCTGGACACTTCAGGCTGATAGCACTGGTGAGTTTCGGTGAGCAAATGCAGACCCTTTGAAGTCATACTGCATGGTACCCATTCCATGGGTCCCAAATCTCCAGGTTCAAGGGATTCTTCCTCCCGCTAAAACATGCATGGGAAACCCAGAGTATCGTCCACCGTGTGATTGGGAAATGATTTAAAATGCATCTCAGGTTTCGTATCCTTGTCCTCGGGTTCACCATTCCAGATGCTTTACTATCACTCTCCCCGCTTGGAGAGTCAGTGCCTTTAACCTCCTGTTTCGCACAGCTTGCAATTTCTGTGCAAGATGAACAGGAATAGGGAGAACCAATGAGAGATTAGCTGTAGGTGTCTGCACGGGCAAATGTAACGCTCATTGCCCACCAGGAAGAGGAATTAAACAAAGGGACAGTGTGCCCTGCTGGAAACAGATTAGGGCCTGAAGCAATCCTGCGGTTTTGTGCCCAGCTCACAAGAAAGCGAGGTGAAGAAAGGAGCTCAGGGGCACTGTAATTCACAAATCTACAGAATTATAAATGACAGCTATCTTCCAAAAGTATATTGAAGTAAGCCTGCGAAGGGGACATGAAAGCGGGCAGAATTTCAGGAAAACGATTGCAGGGGGTAGACTGGAATTGCCCTGAAAGCATAGGAAAAGAGGCACAACGTCGACAATGATGCACTTGGCCAAAAAGGGCGTATGCGTTTTTTCCTGAATATATTCAGGAAAAAACGCATACGCCCTTTTTGGCCAACCAAGCAAGCCTGTAAAGGAAATCTGCACTACAATGAAGGCTCACTGCCCCTCGGGCAACAGGGCCATCTGAAAAATGTGTAAAATCCAGAAATGTAGGACAGGATATGGAGAACAGGGAGCCTTGTTATGCTGATTGGCAGGATGTAAATTGCCAGCAGCCACCCTGGAGAAGTGTATGGTGTTTCCTGAAACACGTAAGAAACAAAGCAACACAGCCTATGGCACTTCCACTTATGGTCCTATAGCTTACAGAAATTAAACTCAAAAACAGACAGCCACACTATATTTGGGACAGCTGTGTTCACAAGAAGCTCGTCTACAGTATCAGGTAAATATCCCAGAAAGCAAAAAATGGATAAAGAAGTTGTGGCACGTACGTGCAATGCAATATAACTCAGCAATGAAATCTGTGTCATCAGGCCCGTAGCGGCATAGTGAGTGGATGCAGGTACGGTGATTCTACGTGAACTACGTCACACAGAAAAAGAAACATCATAAGATATCACTAATACACGGAATGTAAACTTGACTACCCATGAACTGAATTACAAAACAGAACAGGGTCTGAAATTTAGAAAACCAACTAGTGCTTGCTTAGGGGAAAGGTGCCTTGGGGTGCTGCATAAAACCAGAGACTGAAATTAGCACAGATAACTTTCCATAAGCCAAATATGTAATAGACAAGACCTACTCCTTGCTCAACGAAATGGACCCAACACCACATATTCAACGCCTAGGAATATACCTGACTAGGAAGAATCTTAAAACCCATGGATATATATGTCTCCGTAAGAGAATCAAGCGTGTGTACAGCGGCCGAAACGCAGCAGTGAAAATCCGATAAATCCCATTATCAAAATAAATTTCGAAAACAAAACAGAAAGACAGTGAAATAGAGAGCAATTCTTAAATAATTCACTCAGGGCATGTGATGCAACCGGGATTGACCACATCTACACCCAGAGCTGGTTGAGACATAAGGCTGGACACTTCAGGCTGATAGCATTGGTGAGTTTCGGTGAGCAAATGCAGACCCTTTGAAGTCATACTGCATGGTACCCATTCCATGGGTCCCAACTCTCCAGGTTCAAGGGATTCTTCCTCCAGCTAAAACATGCATGGGAAACCCAGAGTATCGTCCACCGTGTGATTGGGAAACGATTTAAAATGCATCTCAGTTCTCGTTTCCTGGTCCTCGGGTTCACCATTTCAGATGCTTTACTAACACTCTCCCCGCTTGCAGAGTCAGTGCCTTTAACCTCCTGTTTGGCACAGCTTGCCATTTCTGTGCAAGATGAACAGGAATAGGGAGAACCAATGAGAGACTAGCTGTAGGTGTCTGCACGGGCAAATGTAACACTCATTGCCCACCAGGAAGAGGAATTAAACAAAGGCTCAGTGTGCCCTGCTGGAAACAGATTAGGGCCTGAAGCAATCCTGCGGTTTTGTGCCCAGCTCACAAGAAAGCGAGTTGAAGAAAGGAGCTCAGGGGCACTGTACTTCACAAACCTGCAGAGTTATAAATGACAGCTATCCTCCAAAAATATATTGAAGTAAGCCTGCGAAGGGGACTTGAAAGCGGGCAGAATTTCAGGAAAACGATTGCAGGGGGTAGACTGGAATTGCCCTGAAAGCATAGGAAAAGAGGCACAACGTCGACAATGATGCACTTGGCCAAAAAGTGCGTATGCGTTTTTTCCTGAATATATTCAGGAAAAAACGCATACGCCCTTTTTGGCCAACCAAGCAAGCCTGTAAAGGAAATCTGCACTACAATGAAGTCTCACTGCCCACCGGGCAAGAGGGCCATCTGAAAAAAGTGTAAAATCCAGAAATGTAGGACAGGATATGGAGAACAGGGAGCCTTGTTATGCTGATTGGCAGGATGTAAATTGCCAGCAGCCACCCTGGAGAAGTGTATGGTGTTTCCTGAAACACGTAAGAAACAAAGCAACACAGCCTATGGCACTTCCACTTATGGTCCTATAGCTTACAGAAATTAAACTCAAAAACAGACAGCCACTCCAATATTTGGGACGGCTGTGTTCACAAGAAGCTCGTCTACAGTATCAGGTAAATATCCCAGAAAGCAAAAAATGGATAAAGAAGTTGTGGCACGTACGTGCAATGCAATATAACTCAGCAATGAAATCTGTGTCATCAGGCCCGTAGCGGCATAGTGAGTGGATGCAGGTACAGTGATTCTACGTGAACTACGTCACACAGAAAAAGAAACATCATAAGGTATCACTAATACACGGAATGTAAACTTGACTACACATGAACTGAATTACAAAACAGAACAGGGTCTCAAATTTAGAAAACCAACTAGTGCTTGCTTATGGGGAAAGGCGCCTTGGGGTGCTGCATAAAACCAGAGACTGAAATTAGCACAGATAACTTTCCATAAGCCAAATATGTAATAGACAAGACCTACTCCTTGCTCAACGAAATGGACCCAACACCACATATTCAACGCCTAGGAATATACCTGACTAGGAAGAATCTTAAAACCCATGGATATATATGTCTCCGTAAGAGAATCAAGCGTGTGTACAGCGGCCGAAACGCCAGCAGTGAAAATCCGATAAATCCCATTATCAAAATAAATTTCGAAAACAAAACACAAAGACAGTGAAATAGAGAGCAATTCTTAAATAATTCACTCAGGGCATGTGATGCAACCGGGATTGACCACATCTACACCCAGAGCTGGTTGAGACATAAGGCTGGACACTTCAGGCTGATAGCATTGGTGAGTTTCGGTGAGCAAATGCAGACCCTTGAAGTCATACTGCATGGTACACATTACATGGGTCCCAACTCTCCAGGTTCAAGGGATTCTTCCTCCAGCTAAAACATGCATGGGAAACCCAGAGTATCGTCCACCGTGTGATTGGGAAACGATTTAAAATGCATCTCAGTTTTCGTTTCCTGGTCCTCGGGTTCACCATTTCAGATGCTTTACTAACACTCTCCCCGCTTGGAGAGTCAGTGCCTTTAACCTCCTGTTTGGCACAGCTTGCCATTTCTGTGCAAGATGAACAGGAATAGGGAGAACAAATGAGAGACTAGCTGTAGGTGTCTGCACGGGCAAATGTAACACTCATTGCCCACCAGGAAGAGGAATTAAACAAAGGCTCAGTGTGCCCTGCTGGAAACAGATTAGGGCCTGAAGCAATCATGCGGTTTTGTGCCCAGCTCACAAGAAAGCGAGTTGAAGAATGGAGCTCAGGGGCACTGTACTTCACAAACCTGCAGAGTTATAAATGACAGCTATCCTCCAAAAATATATTGAAGTAAGCCTGCGAAGGGGACTTGAAAGCGCGGCTGAATTTCAGGAAAACGATTGCAGGGGGTAGACTGGAATTGCCCTGAAAGCATAGGAAAAGAGGCACAACGTCGACAATGATGCACTTGGCCAAAAAGGGCGTATGCGTTTTTTCCTGAATATATTCAGGAAAAAACGCATACGCCCTTTTTGGCCAACCAAGCAAGCCTGTAAAGGAAATCTGCACTACAATGAAATCTCACTGCCCCCCCGGGCAAAAGGGCCATCTGAAAAAAGTGTAAAATCCAGAAAGGTAGGACAGGATATGGAGAACAGGGAGCCTTGTTATGCTGATTGGCAGGATGTAAATTGCCAGCAGCCACCCTGGAGAAGTGTATGGTGTTTCCTGAAACACGTAAGAAACAAAGCAACACAGCCTATGGCACTTCCACTTATGGTCCTATAGCTTACGGAAATTAAAATCAAAAACAGACAGCCACCCCAATATTTGGGACGGCTGTGTTCACAAGAAGCTCGTCTACAATATCAGGTAAATATCCCAGAAGGCAAAAAATGGATAAAGAAGTTGTGGCACGTACGTGCAATGCAGTATCACTCAGCAATGAAATCTGTGTCATCAGGCCCGTAGCGGCATAGTGAAAGGATGCAGATACGGTGATTCTACGTGAACTACGTCACACAGAAAAAGAAACATCATAAGATATCACTAATACACGGAATGTAAACTTGACTACACATGAACTGAATTACAAAACAGAACAGGGTCTCAAATTTAGAAAACCAACTAGTGCTTGCTTATGGGGAAAGGTGCCTTGGGGTGCTGCATAAAACCAGAGACTGAAATTAGCACAGATAACATTCCATAAGCCAAATATGTAATAGACAAGACCTACTCCTTGCTCAACGAAATGGACTCAACACCACATATTCAACGCCTAGGAATATACCTGACTAGGAAGAATCTTAAAACCCATGGATATATATGTCTCCGTAAGAGAATCAAGCGTGTGTACAGCGGCCGAAACGCAGCAGTGAAAATCCGATAAATCCCATTATCAAAATAAATTTCGAAACAAAACACAAAGACAGTGAAATAGAGAGCAATTCTTAAATAATTCACTCAGGGAATGTGATGCAATCGGGATTGACCACATCTACACCCAGAGCTGGTTGACACATAAGGCTGGACACTTCAGGCTGATAGCATTGGTGAGTTTCGGTGAGCAAATGCAGACCCTTTGAAGTCATACTGCATGGTACCTATTCCATGGGACCCAACTCTTCAGGTTCAAGGGATTCTTCCTCCAGCTAAAACATGCATGGGAAACCCACAGTATGGTCCACCGTGTGATTGGGAAACGATTTAAAATGCATCTCAGTTTTCATATCCTGGTCCTCGGGTTCACCATTCCAGATGCTTTACTAACACTCTCCCCGCTTGGAGAGTCAGTGCCTTTAACCTCCTGTTTCGCACAGCTTGCAATTTCTGTGCAAGATGAACAGGAATAGGGAGAACCAATGAGAGACTAGTTATAGGGGTCTGTACGGGCAAATGTAACGCTCATTTCCCACCAGGAAGAGGAATTAACCAAAGGCTCAGTGTGCCCTTCCGGAACAGATTAGGGCCTGAAGCAATCCTGCGGTTTTGTGCCCAGCTCACAAGAAAGCGAGTTGAAGAAAGGAGCTCAGGGGCACTGTAATTCACAAACCTGCAGAGTTATAAATGACAGCTATCCTCCAAAAATATATTGAAGTAAGCCTGCGAAGGGGACTTGAAAGGGGGGCAGAATTTCTGGAAAACGATTGCAGGGGGTAGACTGGAATTCCCCTGAAAGCATAGGAAAAGAGGCAGAACGTCGATAATGATGCACTTGGCCAAAAAGGGCGTATGCGTTTTTTCCTGAATATATTCGGGAAAAAACGCATACGCCCTTTTTGGCCAACCAAGCAAGCCTGTAAAAGAAATCGGCACTACAATGAAGTCTCACTGCCCCCCCCCCCCCGGGCAAAAGGGCCATCTGAAAATAGTGTAAAATCCAGAAAGGTAGGACAGGATATGGAGAACAGGGAGCCTTGTTATGCTGATTGGCAGGATGTAAATTGCCAACAGCCACCCTGGAGAAGTGTATGGTGTTTCCTGAAACACGTAAAAAATAAAGCAACACAGCCTATGGCAATTGCACTTATGGTCCTATTCTTTAGGGAAATTAAAATCAAAAACAGAGAGCCACCCCAAAGTTTGGGACGGCTGTGTTCCCAAGAAGCTCGTCTACAGTACCAGGTAAATATCCCAGAAAGCAAAAAATGGATAAAGAAGTTGTGGCACGTACGTGCAATGAAGTATCACTCAGCAATGAAATCTGTGTCATCAGGCCCGTAGCGGCATAGTGAGTGGATGCAGGTACGGTGATTCTACGTGAACTACGTCACACAGAAAAAGAAACATCATAAGATATCACTAATACACGGAATGTAAACTTGACTACACATGAACTGAATTACAAAACAGAACAGGGTCTCAAATTTAGAAAACCAACTAGAGCTTGCATATGGGGAAAGGTGCCTTGGGGTGCTGCATAAAACCAGAGACTGAAATTAGCACAGATAACTTTCCATAAGCCAAATATGTAATACACAAGACCTACTCCTTGCTCAACGAAATGGACTCAACACCACATATTCAACGCCTAGGAATATACCTGACTAGGAAGAATCTTAAAACCCATGGATATATATGTCTCCATAAGAGAACCAAGCGTGTGTACAGCGGCCAAAAAGCAGCAGTGAAAATCCGATAAATCCCATTATCAAAATAAATTTCGAAAACAAAACACAAAGACAGTGAAATAGAGAGCAATTCTTAAATAATTCACTCAGGGCATGTGATGCAACCGGGATTGACCACATCTACACCCAGAGCTGGTTGAGACATAAGGCTGGACACTTCAGGCTGATAGCATTGGTGAGTTTCGGTGAGCAAATGCAGACCCTTTGAAGTCATACTGCATGGTACCCATTCCATGGGTCCCAACTCTCCAGATTCAAGGGATTCTTCCTCCAGCTAAAACATGCATGGGAAACCCAGAGTATCGTCCACCGTGTGATTGGGAAACGATTTAAAATGCATCTCAGTTTTCGTATCCTGGTCCTCGGATTCACCATTCCAGATGCTTTACTAACACTCTCCCCGCTTGGAGAGTCAGTGCCTTTAACCTCCTCCTTGGCACAGCTTGCAATTTCTGTGCAAGATGAACAGGAATAGGGAGAACCAATGAGAGACTAGCTATAGGTGTCTGCACGGGCAAATGTAACGCTCATTGCCCACCAGGAAGAGGAATTAAACAAAGGCTCAGTGTGCCCTGCTGGAAACAGATTAGGGCCTGAAGCAATCCTGCGGTTTTGTGCCCAGCTCACAAGAAAGCGAGTTGAAGAAGGAGCTCAGGGGCACTGTAATTCACAAACCTGCAGAGTTATAAATGACAGCTATCTTCCAAAAGTATACTGAAGTAAGCCTGCGTAGGGGACTTGAAAGCGGGGCAGAATTTCAGGAAAACGATTGCAGGGGGTAGACTGGAATTGCCCTGAAAGCATAGGAAAAGAGGCACAACGTCGACAATGATGCACTTGGCCAAAAAGGGCGTATGCGTTTTTTCCTGAATATATATAGGAAAAAACGCATACGCCCTTTTTGGCCAACCAAGCAAGCCTGTAAATGAAATCTGCACTACAATGAAGTCTCACTGCCCCCCGGGCAAGAGGACCATCTGAAAAATGTGTAAAATCCAGAAAGGTAGGACAGGATATGGAGAAGAGGGAGCCTTGTTATGCTGATTGGCAGGATGTAAATTGCCAACAGCCACCCTGGAGAAGTGTATGGTGTTTCCTGAAACACGTAAGAAATAAAGCAACACAGCCTATGGCAATTGCACTTATGGTCCTATTCCTTAGGGAAATTAAAATCAAAAACAGAGAGCCACCCCAAAGTTTGGGACGGCTGTGTTCCCAAGAAGCTCGTCTACAGTATCAGGTAAATATCCCAGAAAGCAAAAAATGGATAAAGAAGTTGTGGCACGTACGTGCAATGCAATATCACTCAGCAATGAAATCTGTGTCATCAGGCCCGTAGCGGCATAGTGAGTGGATGCAGGTACGGTGATTCTACGTGAACTACGTCACACAGAAATAGAAACATCATAAGATATCACTAATACACGGAATGTAAACTTGACTACACATGAACTGAATTACAAAACAGAACAGGGTCTCAAATTTAGAAAACCAACTAGTGCTTGCTTATGGGGAAAGGTGCCTTGGGGTGCTGCATAAAACCAGAGACTGAAATTAGCACAGATAACATTCCATAAGCCAAATATGTAATAGACAAGACCTACTCCTTGCTCAACGAAATGGACTCAACACCACATATTCAACGCCTAGGAATATACCTGACTAGGAAGAATCTTAAAACCCATGGATATATATGTCTCCGTAAGAGAATCAAGCGTGTGTACAGCGGCCGATACGCAGCAGTGAAAATCCGATAAATCCCATTATCAAAATAAATTTCGAAAACAAAACACAAAGACAGTGAAATAGAGAGCAATTCTTAAATAATTCACTCAGGGCATGTGATGCAACCGGGATTGACCACATCTACACCCAGAGCTGATTGAGACATAAGGCTGGACACTTCAGGCTAATAGCATTGGTGAGTTTCGGTGAGCAAATGCAGACCCTTTGAAGTCATACTGCATGGTACCTATTCCATGGGTCCCAACTCTTCAGGTTCAAGGGATTCTTCCTCCAGCTAAAACATGCATTGGAAACCAAGAGTATCGTCCACCGTGTGATTGGGAAACGATTTAAAATGCATCTCAGTTTTCGTATCCTGGTCCTCGGGTTCAACATTCCAGATGCTTTATTACCCCTCTCCCCGCTTGGAGTATCAGTGCCTTTAACCTCCTCTTTGGCACAGCTTGCAATTTCTGTGCAAGATGAACAGGAATAGGGAGAACCAATGAGAGACTAGCTGTAGGTGTCTGCACGGCCAAATGTAATGCTCATTGCCCACCAGGAAGAGGAATTAAACAAAGGCTCAGCGTGCCCTGCTGAAAACAGATTAGGGCCTGAAGCAATCCTGCGGATTTGTGCCCAGCTCACAAGAAAGCGAGTTGAAGAAAGGAGCTCAGGGTCACTGTAATTCACAAACCTGCAGAGTTATAAATGACAGCTATCCTCCAAAAATATATTGAAGTAAGCCTGCGAAGGGGACCTGAAAGCGGGGCAGAATTTCAGGAAAACGATTGCAGGGGGTAGACTGGAATTGCCCTGAAAGCATATGAAAAGAGGCAGAACGTCGACAATGATGCACTTGGCCAAAAAGGGCGTATGCGTTTTTTCCTGAATATATTCAGGAAAAAACGCATACGCCCTTTTTGGCCAACCAAGCAAGCCTGTAAAGGAAATCTTCACTACAATGAAGTCTCACTGCCCCCCGGGCAAAAGGGCCATCTGAAAAAAGTGAAAAATCCAGAAAGGTAGGACAGGATATGGAGAACAGGGAGCCTTGTTATGCTGATTGGCAGGATGTAAATTGCCAGCAGCCACCCTGGAGACGTGTATGGTGTTTCCTGAAACACGTAAGAAACAAGGCAACACAGCCTATGGCACTTCCACTTATGGTCCTATAGCTTACGGAAATTAAAATCAAAAACAGACAGCCACCCCAATATTTGGGACGGCTGTGTTCACAAGAAGCTCGTCTACAGTATCAGGTAAATATCCCAGAAAGCAAAAAATGGATAAAGAAGTTGTGGCACGTACGTACAATGCAATATCACTCAGCAAAGAAATCTGTGTCATCAGTCCCGTAGCGGCATAGTGAGTGGATGCAGGTACGGTTATTCTACGTGAACTACGTCACACAGAAAAAGAAACATCATAAGATATCACTAATACACGGAATGTAAACTTGACTACACATGAACTGAATTACAAAACAGAACAGGGTCTCAAATTTAGAAAACCAACTAGTGCTTGCTTATGGGGAAAGGTGCCTTGGGGTGCTGCATAAAAGTAGAGACTGAAATTAGCACAGATAACTTTCCATAAGTCAAATATGTAATAGAGAAGACCTACTCCTTGCTCAAAGAAATGGACCCAACACCACGTATTCAACGCCTAGGAATATACCTGACTAGGAAGAATCTTAAAACCCATGGATATATATGTCTCCGTAAGAGAATCAAGCGTGTGTACAGCAGCCGAAACGCAGCAGTGAAAATCCGATAAATCCCATTTTCAAAATAAATTTCGAAAACAAAACACAAAGACAGTGAAATAGAGAGCAATTCTTAAATAATTCACTCAGGGCATGTGTTGCAACCGGGATTGACCACATCTACACCCAGAGCTGGTTGGGACATAAGGCTGGACACTTCAGGCTGATAGCATTGGTGAGTTTCGGTGAGCAAATGCAGACCCTTTGAAGTCATACTGCATGGTACCCATTCCATGGGTCCCAACTCTCCAGGTTCAAGGGATTCTTCCTCCAGCTAAAACATGCATGAGAAACCCAGAGTATCGTCGACCGTGTGATTGAGAAATGATTTAAAATGCATCTCAGTTTTCGTATCCTGGTCCTCGGGTTCACCATTCCAGATGCTTTACTAACACTCTTCCCGCTTGGAGAGTCAGTGCCTTTAACCTCCTGTTTGGCACAGCTTGCAATTTCTGTGCAAGATGAACAGGAATAGGGAGAACCAATGAGAGACTAGCTGTAGGTGTCTGCACGGGCAAATGTAATGCTCATTGCCCACCAGGAAGAGGAATTAACCAAAGGCTCAGCGTGCCCTGCCGGAAACAGATTAGGGCCTGAAGCAATCCTGCGGTTTTGTGCCCAGCTCACAAGAAAGCGAGGTGAAGAAAGGAGCTCAGGGGCACTGTAATTCACAAACCTGCAGAGTTATAAATGACAGCTATCCTCCAAATATATATTGAAGTAAGCCTGCGAAGGGGACTTGAAAGCGGGGCAGAATTTCAGGAAAACGATTGCACGGGGTAGACTGGAATTGCCCTGAAAGCATAGGAAAAGAGGCAGAACGTCGACAATGATGCACTTGGCCAAAAAGGGCGTATGCGTTTTTTCCTGAATATATTCAGGAAAAAACGCATACGCCCTTTTTGGCCAACCAAGCAAGCCTGTAAAGGAAATCTGCACTACAATGAAGTCTCACTGCCCCCCGGGCAAAAGGGCCATCTGAAAAAAGTGTAAAATCCAGAAAGGTAGGACAGGATATGGAGAACAGGGAGCCTTGTTATGCTGATTGGCAGGATGTAAATTGCCAGCAGCCACCCTGGAGAAGTGTATGGTGTTTCCTGAAACACGTAAGAAACAAAGCAACACAGCCTATGGCACTTCCACTTATGGTCCTATAGCTTACGGAAATTAAAATCAAAAACAGACAGCCACCTCAATATTTGGGACGGCTGTGTTCACAAGAAGCTCGTCTACAGTATCAGGTAAATATCCCAGAAAGCAAAAAATGGATAAAGAAGTTGTGGCACGTACGTACAATGCAATATCACTCAGCAATGAAATCTGTGTCATCAGGCCCGTAGCGGCATAGTGAGTGGATGCAGGTACGGTGATTCTACGTGAACTACGTCACACAGAAAAAGAAACATCATAAGATATCACTAATATACGGAATATAAACTTGACTACACATGAACTGAATTACAAAACAGAACAGGGTCTCAAATTTAGAAAACCAACTAGTGCTTGCTTATGGGGAAAGGTGCCTTGGGGTGCTGCATAAAACCAGAGACTGAAATTAGCACAGATAACTTTCCATAAGCCAAATATGTAATAGACAAGACCTACTCCTTGCTCAAAGAAATGGACCCAACACCACATATTCAACGCCTAGGAATATACCTGACTAGGAAGAATCTTAAAACCCATGGATATATATGTCTCCATAAGAGAAACAAGCGTGTGTATAGCGGCCGAAACGCAGCAGTGAAAATCCGATAAATCCCATTATCAAAATAAATTTCGAAAACAAAACAGAAAGACAGTGAAATAGAGAGCAATTCTTAAATAATTCACTCAGGGCATGTGATTCAACCGGGATTTAACACATCTACACCCAGAGCTGGTTGAGACATAAGGCTGGACACTTCAGGCTGATAGCATTGGTGAGTTTCGGTGAGCAAATGCAGACCCTTTGAAGTCATACTGCATGGTACCCATTCCATGGGTCCCAACTCTCCAGGTTCAAGGGATTCTTCCTCCAGCTAAAACATCCATGGGAAACCCAGAGTATCGTCCACCGTGTGATTCGGAAACGATTTAAAATGCATCTCAGTTTTGGTATCCTGGTCCTCGGGTTCACCATTCCAGATGCTTTACTAACACTCTCCCCGTTGGAGTGTCAGTGCCTTTAACCTCCTCTTTGGCACAGCTTGTAATTTCTGTGCAAGATGAACAGGAATAGGGAGAACCATTGAGAGACTAGTTGTAGGTGTCTGCACGGGCAAATGTAACGCTCATTGCCCACCAGGAAGAGGAATTAAACAAAGGCTCAGTGTGCCCTGCTGGAAACAGATTAGGGCCTGAAGCAGTCCTGCGGTTTTGTGCCCAGCTCACAAGAAAGCGAGTTGAAGAAAGGAGCTCAGGGGCACTGTAATTCACAATCTTGCAGAGTTATAAATGACAGCTATCCTCCAAAAATATATTGAAGTAAGCCTGCGAAGGGGACTTGAAAGCGGGGCAGAATTTCAGGAAAACGATTGCAGGGGGTAGACTGGAATTGCCCTGAAAGCATAGGAAAAGAGGCAGAACGTCGACAATGATGCACTTGGCCAAAAAGGGAGTATGCGTTTTTTCCTGAAAATATTCAGGAAAAAACGCATACGCCCTTTATGGCCAACCAAGCAAGCCTGTAAAGGAAATCTGCACTACAATGAAGTCTCACTGCCCCCCGGGCAAAAGGGCCATCTGAAAAAAGTGTAAAATCCAGAAAGGTAAGACAGGATATGGAGAACAGGGAGCCTTGTTATGCTGATTGGCAGGATGTAAATTGCCAGCAGCCACCCTGGAGAAGTGTATGGTGTTTCCTGAAACACGTAAGAAACAAGGCAACACAGCCTATGGCACTTCCACTTATGGTCCTATAGCTTACGGAAATTAAAATCAAAAACAGACAGCCACCCCAATATTTGGGACGGCTGTGTTCACAAGAAGCTCGTCTACAGTATCAGGTAAATATCCCAGAAAGCAAAAAATGGATAAAGAAGTTGTGGCACGTACGTACAATGCAATATCACTCAGCAAAGAAATCTGTGTCATCAGGCCCGTAGCGGCATAGTGAGTGGATGCAGGTACGGTGATTCTACGTGAACTACGTCACACAGAAAAAGAAACATCATAAGATATCACTAATACACGGAATGTAAACTTGACTACACATGAACTGAATTACAAAACAGAACAGGGTCTCAAATTTAGAAAACCAACTAGTGCTTGCTTATGGGGAAAGGTGCCTCGGGGTGCTGCATAAAAGTAGAGACTGAAATTAGCACAGATAACTTTCCATAAGTCAAATATGTAATAGAGAAGACCTACTCCTTGCTCAACGAAATGGACCCAACACCACGTATTCAACGCCTAGGAATATACCTGACTAGGAAGAATCTTAAAACCCATGGATATATATGTCTCCGTAAGAGAATCAAGCGTGTGTACAGCAGCCGAAACGCAGCAGTGAAAATCCGATAAATCCCATTTTCAAAATAAATTTTAAAACAAAACACAAAGACAGTGAAATAGAGAGCAATTCTTAAATAATTCAGTCAGGTCATGTGATGCAACCGGGATTGACCACATCTACACCCAGAGCTGGTTGGGACATAAGGCTGGACACTTCAGGCTGATAGCATTGGTGAGTTTCGGTGAGCAAATGCAGACCCTTTGAAGTCATACTGCATGGTACCCATTCCATGGGTCCCAACTCTCCAGGTTCAAGGGATTCTTCCTCCAGCTAAAACATGCATGAGAAACCCAGAGTATCGTCGACCGTGTGATTGAGAAATGATTTAAAATGCATCTCAGTTTTCGTATCCTGGTCCTCGGGTTCACCATTCCAGATGCTTTACTAACACTCTCCCCGCTTGGAGAGTCAGTGCCTTTAACCTCCTGTTTGGCACAGCTTGCAATTTCTGTGCAAGATGAACAGGAATAGGGAGAACCAATGAGAGACTAGCTGTAGGTGTCTGCACGGGCAAATGTAATGCTCATTGCCCACCAGGAAGAGGAATTAACCAAAGGCTCAGCGTGCCCTGCCGGAAACAGATTAGGGCCTGAAGCAATCCTGCGGTTTTGTGCCCAGCTCACAAGAAAGCGAGGTGAAGAAAGGAGCTCAGGGGCACTCTAATTCACAAACCTGCAGAGTTATAAATGACAGCTATCCTCCAAATATATATTGAAGTAAGCCTGCGAAGGGGACTTGAAAGCGGGGCAGAATTTCAGGAAAACGATTGCAGGGGGTAGACTGGAATTGCCCTGAAAGCATAGGAAAGGAGGCAGAACGTCGACAATGATGCACTTGGCCAAAAAGGGCGTATGCGTTTTTTCCTGAATATATTCAGGAAAAAACGCATACGCCCTTTTTGGCCAACCAAGCAAGCCTGTAAAGGAAATCTGCACTACAATGAAGTCTCACTGCCCCCCGGGCAAAAGGGCCATCTGAAAAAAGTGTAAAATCCAGAAAGGTAGGACAGGATATGGAGAACAGGGAGCCTTGTTATGCTGATTGGCAGGATGTAAATTGCCAGCAGCCACCCTGGAGAAGTGTATGGTGTTTCCTGAAACACGTAAGAAACAAAGCAACACAGCCTATGGCACTTCCACTTATGGTCCTATAGCTTACGGAAATTAAAATCAAAAACAGACAGCCACCTCAATATTTGGGACGGCTGTGTTCACAAGAAGCTCGTCTACAGTATCAGGTAAATATCCCAGAAAGCAAAAAATGGATAAAGAAGTTGTGGCACGTACGTACAATGCAATATCACTCAGCAATGAAATCTGTGTCATCAGGCCCGTAGCGGCATAGTGAGTGGATGCAGGTACGGTGATTCTACGTGAACTACGTCACAAAGAAACATCATAAGATATCACTAATATACGGAATATAAACTTGACTACACATGAACTGAATTACAAAACAGAACAGGGTCTCAAATTTAGAAAACCAACTAGTGCTCGCTTATGGGGAAAGGTGCCTTGGGGTGCTGCATAAAACCAGAGACTGAAATTAGCACAGATAACTTTCCATAAGCCAAATATGTAATAGACAAGACCTACTCCTTGCTCAAAGAAATGGACCCAACACCACATATTCAACGCCTAGGAATATACCTGACTAGGAAGAATCTTAAAACCCATGGATATATATGTCTCCATAAGAGAAACAAGCGTGTGTATAGCGGCCGAAACGCAGCAGTGAAAATCCGATAAATCCCATTATCAAAATAAATTTCGAAAACAAAACAGAAAGACAGTGAAATAGAGAGCAATTCTTAAATAATTCACTCAGGGCATGTGATTCAACCGGGATTTAACACATCTACACCCAGAGCTGGTTGAGACATAAGGCTGGACACTTCAGGCTGATAGCATTGGTGAGTTTCGGTGAGCAAATGCAGACCCTTTGAAGTCATACTGCATGGTACCCATTCCATGGGTCCCAACTCTCCAGGTTCAAGGGATTCTTCCTCCAGCTAAAACATCCATGGGAAACCCAGAGCATCGTCCACCGTGTGATTCGGAAACGATTTAAAATGCATCTCAGTTTTCGTATCCTGGTCCTCGGGTTCACCATTCCAGATGCTTTACTAACACTCTCCCCGTTGGAGTGTCAGTGCCTTTAACCTCCTCTTTGGCACAGCTTGCAATTTCTGTGCAAGATGAACAGGAATAGGGAGAACCATTGAGAGACTAGTTGTAGGTGTCTGCACGGGCAAATGTAACGCTCATTGCCCACCAGGAAGAGGAATTAAACAAAGGCTCAGTGTGCCCTGCTGGAAACAGATTAGGGCCTGAAGCAGTCCTGCGGTTTTGTGCCCAGCTCACAAGAAAGCGAGTTGAAGAAAGGAGCTCAGGGGCACTGTAATTCACAAACCTGCAGGGTTATAAATGACAGCTATCTTCCAAAAGTATATTGAAGTAAGCCTGCGAAGGGGACTTGAAACCGGGGCAGAATTTGAGGAAAACGATTGCAGGGGTAGACTGGAATTGCCCTGAAAGCATAGGAAAAGAGGCACAACGTTGACAATGATGCACTTGGCCAAAAAGGGCGTATGCGTTTTTTCCTGAATATATTCAGGAAAAAACGCATACACCCTTTTTGGCCAACCAAGCAAGCCTGTAAAGGAAATCTGCACTACAATGAAATCTCACTGCCCCCCCCACCCCGGGCAAAAGGGCCATCTGAAAAAAGTGTAAAATCCAGAAAGGTAGGACAGTATATGGAGAACAGGGAGCCTTGTTATGCTGATTGGCAGGATGTAAATTGTGAACTGCCACCCTGGAGAATTGTATGGTGTTTCCTGAAACACATAAGAAATAAAGCAACACAGCCTATGGCAATTGCACTTATGGTCCTATTGCTTAGGGAAATTAAAATCAAAAACAGAGTGCCACGCCAAAGTTTGGGACGGCTGTGTTCCCAAGAAGCTCGTCTACAGTACCAGGTAAATATCCCAGAAAACAAAAAATGGATAAAGAAGTTGTGGCACGTACATGCAATGCAATACCACTCAGAAATGAAATCTGTGTCATCAGGCGCGTAGCGGCATAGTGAGTGGATGCAGGTACGGTGATTCTACGTGAACTATGTCACACAGAAAAAGAAACATCATAAGATATCACTAATACACGGAATGTAAACTTGACTACACATGAACTGAATTACAAAACAGAACAGGGTCTCAAATTTAGAAAACCAACTACTGCTTGCTTATGGGGAAAGTTGCCTTGGGGTGCTGAATAAAACCAGAGACTGAAATTAGCACAGATAACATTCCATAAGCCAAATATGTAATAGACAAGACCTACTCCTTGCTCAAAGAAATGGACTCAACACCACATATTCAACGCCTAGGAATATACCTGAATAGGAAGAATCTTAAAACCCATAGATTTATATGTCTCCGTAAGAGAATCAAGCGTGTGTACAGCAGCTGAAACGCAGCAGTGAAAATCCGATAAATCCCATTATCAAAATAAATTTCGAAAACAAAACACAAAGACAGTGAAATAGAGAGCAATTCTTAAAGAATTCACTCAGGGCATGTGATTCAACCGGGATTTAACACATCTACACCCAGAGCTGGTTGAGACATAAGGCTGGACACTTCAGGCTGATAGCATTGGTGAGTTTCGGTGAGCAAATGCAGACCCTTTGAAGTCATACTGCATGGTACCCATTCCATGGGTCCCAACTCTCCAGGTTCAAGGGATTCTTCCTCCAGCTAAAACATCCATGGGAAACCCAGAGTATCGTCCACCGTGTGATTCGGAAACGATTTAAAATGCATCTCAGTTTTCGTATCCTGGTCCTCGGGTTCACCATTCCAGATGCTTTACTAACACTCTCCCCGTTGGAGTGTCAGTGCCTTTAACCTCCTCTTTGGCACAGCTTGCAATTTCTGTGCAAGATGAACAGGAATAGGGAGAACCATTGAGAGACTAGTTGTAGGTGTCTGCACGGGCAAATGTAACGCTCATTGCCCACCAGGAAGAGGAATTAAACAAAGGCTCAGTGTGCCCTGCTGGAAACAGATTAGGGCCTGAAGCAGTCCTGCGGTTTTGTGCCCAGCTCACAAGAAATCGAGTTGAAGAAAGGAGCTCAGGGGCACTGTAATTCACAAACCTGCAGGGTTATAAATGACAGCTATCTTCCAAAAGTATATTGAAGTAAGCCTGCGAAGGGGACTTGAAACCGGGGCAGAATTTGAGGAAAACGATTGCAGGGGTAGACTGGAATTGCCCTGAAGGCATAGGAAAAGAGGCACAACGTTGACAATGATGCACTTGGCCAAAAAGGGCGTATGCGTTTTTTCCTGAATATATTCAGGAAAAAACGCATACGCCCTTTTTGGCCAACCAAGCAAGCCTGTAAAGGAAATCTGCACTACAATGAAATCTCACTGCCCCCCCCACCCCGGGCAAAAGGGCCATCTGAAAAAAGTGTAAAATCCAGAAAGGTAGGACAGTATATGGAGAACAGGGAGCCTTGTTATGCTGATTGGCAGGATGTAAATTGTGAACTGCCACCCTGGAGAATTGTATGGTGTTTCCTGAAACACATAAGAAATAAAGCAACACAGCCTATGGCAATTGCACTTATGGTCCTATTGCTTAGGGAAATTAAAATCAAAAACAGAGAGCCACGCCAAAGTTTGGGAAGGCTGTGTTCCCAAGAAGCCCGTCTACAGTACCAGGTAAATATCCCAGAAAACAAAAAATGGATAAAGAAGTTGTGGCACGTACATGCAATGCAATACCACTCAGCAATGAAATCTGTGTCATCAGGCGCATAGCGGCATAGTGAGTGGATGCAGGTACGGTGATTCTACGTGAACTACGTCACACAGAAAAAGAAACATCATAAGATATCACTAATACACGGAATGTAAACTTGACTACACATGAACTGAATTACAAAACAGAACAGGGTCTCAAATTTAGAAAACCAACTACTGCTTGCTTATGGGGAAAGTTGCCTTGGGGTGCTGAATAAAACCAGAGACTGAAATTAGCACAGATAACATTCCATAAGCCAAATATGTAATAGACAAGACCTACTCCTTGCTCAAAGAAATGGACTCAACACCACATATTCAACGCCTAGGAATATACCTGAATAGGAAGAATCTTAAAACCCATGGATTTATATGTCTCCGTAAGAGAAACAAGCGTGTGTACAGCGGCATAAACGCAGCAGTGAAAATCCGATAAATCCCATTATCTAAATAAATTTCAAAAACAAAACACAAAGACAGTGAAATAGAGAGCAATTCTTAAATAATTCACTCAGGGCATGTGATGCAACCGGGATTGACCACATCTACACCCAGAGCTGGTTGAGACATAAGGCTGGACACGTCAGGCTGATAGCATTGGTGAGTTTCGGTGAGCAAATGCAGACCCTATGAAGTCATACTGCATGGTACCCATTCCATGGGTCCCAACTCTCCAGGTTCAAGGGATTCTTCCTTCAGCTAAAACATGCATGGGAAACACAGAGTATGGTACACCGTGAGATTGCGAAACGATTCAAAATGGATCTCAGTTTTCGTATCCTTGTCCTCGGGTTCACCATTCCAGACGCATTACTAACACTCTCCCCGCTTTGAGAGTCAGTGCCTTTAACCTCCTATTTGGCACAGCTTGCAATTTCTGTGCAAGATGAACAGGAATAGGGAGAACCAATGAGAGACTAGCTGTAGGTGTCTGCACGGGCAAATGTTACGCTCATTGCCAACCAGGAAGAGGAATTAAACAAAGGCTCAGCGTGCCCTGCTGAAAACAGATTAGGGCCTGAAGCAATCTTGCGGTTTTGTGCCCAGCTCACAAGAAAGCGAGTTGAAGAAAGGAGCTCAGGGGCACTGTAATTCACAAACCTGCAGAGTTATAAATGACAGCTATCCTCCAAAAATATATTGAAGTAAGCCTGCGAAGGGGACTTGAAAGCGGGGCAGAATTTCAGGAAAACGATTGCAGGGGGTAGACTGGAATTGCCCTGAAAGCATAGGAAAAGAGGCAGAACGTCGACAATGATGCACTTGGCCAAAAAGGGCGTATGCGTTTTTTCCTGAATATATTCAGGAAAAAACGCATACGCCCTATTTGGCCAACCAAGCAAGCCTGTAAAGGAAATCTGCACTACAATGAAGTCTCACTGCCCCCCGGGCAAAAGGGCCATCTGAAAAAAGTGTAAAATCCAGAAAGGTAGGACAGGATATGGAGAACAGGGAGCCTTGTTATGCTGATTGGCAGGATGTAAATTGCCAGCAGACACCCTGGAGAAGTGTATGGTGTTTCCTGAAACACGTAAGAAACAAAGCAACACAGCCTATGGCACTTCCACTTATGGTCCTATAGCTTACGGAAATTAAATTCAAAAACAGACAGCCACCCCAATATTTGGGACGGCTGTGTTCACAAGAACCTCGTCTACAGTATCAGGTAAATATCCCAGAAATCAAAACATGGATAAAGAAGATGTGGCAGGTACGTTCAATGCAATATCACCCAGCAATGAAATCTGTGTCATCAGGCCCGTAGCGGCATAGTGAGTGGATGCAGGTACGGTGATTCTACGTGACCAACGTCACGCAGAAAAAGAAACATCATAAGATATCACTAATACACGGAATGTAAACTTGACTACACGTGAACTGAATTACAAAACAGAACAGGGTCTCAAATTTAGAAAACCAACTAGTGCTTGCTTATGGGGAAAGGTGCGTTGGGGTGCTGCATAAAACCAGAGACTGAAATTAGCACAGATAACTTTCCATAAGCCAAATATGTAATAGACAAGTCCTACTCCTTGCTCAACGAAATGGACTCAACACAACATATTCAACGCCTAGGAATATACCTGACTAGGAAGAATCTAAAAACCCATGGATATATATGTCTCCGTAAGAGAATCAAGCATGTGTACAGCAGCAGAAACGCAGCAGTGAAAATCCGATAAATCCCATTATCAAAATAAATTTCGAAAACAAAACACAAAGACAGTGAAATAGAGAGCAATTCTTAAAGAATTCACTCAGGGCATGTGATGCAACCGGGATTGACCACATCTACACCCAGAGCTGGTTGAGACATAAGGCTGGACACTTCAGGCTGATAGCATTGGTGAGTTTCGGTGAGCAAATGCAGACCCTTTGAAGTCATACTGCATGGTACCCATTCCATGGGTCCCAACTCTCCAGGTTCAAGGGATTCCTACTCGAGCTAAAACATGCATGGGAAACCCAGAGTATTGTCCACCGTGTGATTGGGAAACGATTTGAAATGCATCTCAGTTTTCGTATCCTGGTCCTCGGGTTCACCATTCCAGATGCTTTACTAAAACTCTCCCTGCTTGTAGAGTCAGTGCCTTTAACCTCCTGTTTGACACACCTTGCAATTTCTGTGCAAGATGAACAGGCATAGGGAGAACCAATGAGAGACTAGCTGTAGGTGTCTGCACGGGCAAATGTTACGCTCATTGCCCACCAGGAAGAGGAATTAAACAAAGGCTCAGCGTGCCCTGCTGAAAACAGATTAGGGCCTGAAGCAATCTTGCGGTTTTGTGCCCAGCTCACAAGAAAGCGAGTTGAAGAAAGGAGCTCAGGGGCACTGTAATTCACAAACCTGCAGAGTTATAAATGACAGCTATCCTCCAAAAATATATTGAAGTAAGCCTGCGAAGGGGACTTGAAAGCGGGGCAGAATTTCAGGAAAACGATTGCAGGGGGTAGACTGGAATTGCCCTGAAAGCATAGGAAAAGAGGCACAACGTCGACAATGATGCACTTGGCCAAAAAGGGCGTATGCGTTTTTTCCTGAATATATTCAGGAAAAAACGCATACGCCCTATTTGGCCAACCAAGCAAGCCTGTAAAGGAAATCTGCACTACAATGGAGTCTCACTGCCCCCCGGGCAAAAGGGCCATCTGAAAAAAGTGTAAAATCCAGAAAGGTAGGACAGGATATGGAGAACAGGGAGCCTTGTTATGCTGATTGGCAGGATGTAAATTGCCAGCAGCCACACTGGAGAAGTGTATGGTGTTTCCTGAAACACGTAAGAAACAAAGCAACACAGCCTATGGCACTTCCACTTATGGTCCTATAGCTTACGGAAATTAAAATCAAAAACAGACAGCCACCCCAATATTTGGGATGGCTGTGTTCACAAGAAGCTCGTCTACAGTATCAGGTAAATATCCCAGAAAGCAAAAAATGGATAAAGAAGTTGTGGCACGTACGTACAATGCAATATCACTCAGCAATGAAATCTGTGTCATCAGGCCCGTAGCGGCATAGTGAGTGGATGCAGGTACGGTGATTCTACGTGAACTACGTCACACAGAAAAAGAAACATCATAAGATATCACTAATACACGGAATGTAAACTTGACTACACATGAACTGAATTACAAAAAAGAACAGGGTCTCAAATTTAGAAAACCAACTAGTGCTTGCTTATGGGGAAAGGTGCCTTGGGGGGCTGCATAAAACCAGAGACTGAAATTAGCACAGATAACTTACCATAAGCCAAATATGTAATAGACAAGACCTACTCCTTGCTCAACGAAATGGACCCAACACCACATATTCAACGCCTAGGAATATACCTGACTAGGAAGAATCTTAAAACCCATGGATATATATGTCTCCGTAAGAGAATCAAGCGTGTGTACAGTGGCCGGAACGCAGCAGTGAAAATCCGATAAATCCCATTATCAAAATAAATTTCGAAAACAAAACACAAAGACAGTGAAATAGAGAGCAATTCTTAACTAATTCACTCAGGGCATGTGATGCAACCGGGATTGACCACATCTACACCCAGAGCTGGTTGAGACATAAGGCTGGACACTTCAGGCTGATAGCATTGGTGAGTTTCGGTGAGCAAATGCAGACCCTTTGAAGTCATACTGCATGGTACCCATTCCATGGGTCCCAACTCTCCAGGTTCAAGGGATTCTTCCTCCAGCTAAAACATGCATGGGAAACCCAGAGTATCGTCCACCGTGTGATTGGGAAATGATTTAAAATGCATCTCAGTTTTCGTTTCCAGGTCCTCGGGTTCACCATTCCAGATGCTTTACTAACACTCTCCCCGCTTGGAGAGTCAGTGCCTTTAACCTCCTGTTTCGCACAGCTTGCAATTTCTGTGCAAGATGAACAGGAATAGGGAGAACCAATGAGAGACTAGCTGTAGGTGTCTGCACGGGCAAATGTAACGCTCATTGCCCACCAGGAAGATTAATTAAACAAAGGCTCAGTGTGCCCTGCTGGAAACAGATTAGGGCCTGAAGCAATCCTGCGGTTTTGTGCCCAGCTCACAAGAAAGCGAGTTGAAGAAAGGAGCTCAGGGGCACTGTACTTCACAAACCTGCAGAGTTATAAATGACAGCTATCCTCCAAAAATATATTGAAGTAAGTCTGCGAAGGGGACTTGAAAGCGGGGCTGAATTTCAGGAAAACGATTGCAGGGGGTAGACTGGAATTGCCCTGAAAGCATAGGAAAAGAGGCACAACGTCGACAATGATGCACTTGGCCAAAAAGGGCGTATGCGTTTTTTCCTGAATATATTCAGGAAAAAACGCATACGCCCTTTTTGGCCAACCAAGCAAGCCTGTAAAGGAAATCTGCACTACAATGAAATCTCACTGCCCCCCCGGGCAAAAGGGCCATCTGAAAAAAGTGTAAAATCCAGAAAGGTAGGACAGGATATGGAGAACAGGGAGCCTTGTTATGCTGATTGGCAGGATGTAAATTGCCAGCAGCCACCCTGGAGAAGTGTATGGTGTTTCCTGAAACACGTAAGAAACAAAGCAACACAGCCTATGGCACTTCCACTTATGGTCCTATAGCTTACGGAAATTAAAATCAAAAACAGACAGCCACCGCAATATTTGGGACGGCTGTGTTCACAAGAAGCTCGTCTACAGTATCAGGTAAATATCCCAGAAAGCAAAAAATGGATAAAGAAGTTGTGGCACGTACGTACAATGCAATATCACTCAGCAATGAAATCTGTGTCATCAGGCCCGTAGCGGCATAGTGAGTGGATGCAGGTACGGTGATTCTACGTGAACTACGTCACACAGAAAAAGAAACATCATAAGATATCACTAATACACGGAATGTAAACTTGACTACACATGAACTGAATTACAAAACAGAACAGGGTCTCAAATTTAGAAAACCAACTAGTGCTTGCTTATGGGGAAAGGTGCGTTGGGGTGCTGCATAAAACCAGAGACTGAAATTAGCACAGATAACATTCCATAAGCCAAATATGTAATAGACAAGACCTACTCCTTGCTCAACGAAATGGACTAAACACCACATATTCAACGCCTAGGAATATACCTGACTAGGAAGAATCTTAAAACCCATGGATATATATGTCTCCGTAAGAGAATCAAGCGTGTGTACAGCAGCGGAAATGCAGCAGTGAAAATCCGATAAATCCCATTATCAAAATAAATTTCGAAAACAAAACACAAAGACAGTGAAATAGAGAGCAATTCTTAAATAATTCACTCAGGTCATGTGATGCAACCGGGATTGACCACATCTACACCCAGAGCTGGTTGAGACATAAGGCTGGACACTTCAGGCTGATAGCACTGGTGAGTTTCGGTGAGCAAATGCAGACCCTTTGAAGTCATACTGCATGGTACCCATTCCATGGGTCCCAACTCTCCAGGTTCAAGGCATTCTTCCTCCAGCTAAAACATGCATGGGAAACCCAGAGTATCGTCCACCGTGTGATTGGGAAATGATTTAAAATGCATCTCAGTTTTCGTTTCCAGGTCCTCGGGTTCACCATTCCAGATGCTTTACTAACACTCTCCCCGCTTGGAGAGTCAGTGCCTTTAACCTCCTGTTTCGCACACCTTGCAATTTCTGTGCAAGATGAACAGGAATAGGGAGAACCAATGAGAGACTAGCTGTAGGTGTCTGCACGGGCAAATGTAACGCTCATTGCCCACCAGGAAGATTAATTAAACAAAGGCTCAGTGTGCCCTGCTGGAAACAGATTAGGGCCTGAAGCAATCCTGCGGTTTTGTGCCCAGCTCACAAGAAAGCGAGTTGAAGAAAGGAGCTCAGGGGCACTGTACTTCACAAACCTGCAGAGTTATAAATGACAGCTATCCTCCAAAAATATATTGAAGAAAGCCTGCGAAGGGGACTTGAAAGCGGGGCTGAATTTCAGGAAAACAATTGCAGGGGGTAGACTGGAATTGCCCTGAAAGCATAGGAAAAGAGGCACAACGTCGACAATGATGCACTTGGCCAAAAAGGGCGTATGCGTTTTTTCCTGAATATATTCAGGAAAAAACGCATACGCCCTTTTTGGCCAACCAAGCAAGCCTGTAAAGGAAATCTGCACTACAATGAAATCTCACTGCCCCCCCGGGCAAAAGGGCCATCTGAAAAAAGTGTAAAATCCAGAAAGGTAGGACAGGATATGGAGAACAGGGAGCCTTGTTATGCTGATTGGCAGGATGTAAATTGCCAGCAGCCACCCTGGAGAAGTGTATGGTGTGTCCTGAAACACGTAAGAAACAAAGCAACACAGCCTATGGCACTTCCACTTATGGTCCTATAACTTACGGAAATTAAAATCAAAAACAGACAGCCACCCCAATATTTGGGACGGCTGTGTTCACAAGAAGCTCGTCTACAGTATCAGGTAAATATCCCAGAAAGCAAAAAATGGATAAAGAAGATGTGGCACGTACGTGCAATGCAATATCACTCAGCAATGAAATCTGTGTCATCAGGCCCGTAGCGGCATAGTAAGTGGATGCAGGTACGGTGATTCTACGTGAACTACGTCACACAGAAAAAGAAACATCATAAGATATCACTAATACACGGAATGTAAACTTCACTACACATGAACTGAATAACAAAACAGAACAGTGTCTCAAATTTAGAAAACCAACTAGTGCTTGCTTATGGGGAAAGGTGCGTTGGGGTGCTGCATAAAACCAGAGACTGAAATTAGCACAGATAACATTCCATAAGCCAAATATGTAATAGACAAGACCTACTCCTTGCTCAACGAAATGGACTCAACACCACATATTCAACGCCTAGGAATATACCTGACTAGGAAGAATCTTAAAACCCATGGATATATATGTCTCCGTAAGAGAATCAAGCGTGTGTACAGCGGCGGAAATGCAGCAGTGAAAATCCGATAAATCCCGTTATCAAAATAAATTTCGAAAACAAAACACAAAGACAGTGAAATAGAGAGCAATTCTTAACTAATTCACTCAGGGCATGTGATGCAACCGGGATTGACCACATCTACACCCAGAGCTGGTTGAGACATAAGGCTGGACACTTCAGGCTGATAGCATTGGTGAGTTTCGGTGAGCAAATGCAGACCCTTTGAAGTCATACTGCATGGTACCCATTCCATGGGTCCCAACTCTCCAGGTTCAAGGGATTCTTCCTCCAGCTAAAACATGCATGGGAAACCCAGAGTATCGTCCACCGTGTGATTGGGAAATGATTGAAAATGCATCTCAGTTTTCGTTTCCTGGTCCTCGGGTTCACCATTCCAGATGCTTTACTAACACTCTCCCCGCTTGGAGAGTCAGTGCCTTTAACCTCCTGTTTGGCACAGCTTGCAATTTCTGTGCAAGATGAACAGGAATAGGGAGAACCAATGAGAGACTAGCTGTAGGTGTCTGCACGGGCAAATGTAACGCTCATTGCCCACCAGGAAGAGGAATTAAACAAAGGCTCAGTGTGCCCTGCTGGAAACAGATTAGGGCCTGAAGCAATCCTGTGGTTTTGTGCCCAGCTCACAAGAAAGCGAGTTGAAGAAAGGAGCTCAGGGGCACTGTACTTCATAAACCTGCAGAGTTATAAATGACAGCTATCCTCCAAAAATATATTGAAGTAAGTCTGCGAAGGGGACTTGAAAGCAGGGCTGAATTTCAGGAAAACGATTGCAGGGGGTAGACTGGAATTGCCCTGAAAGCATAGGAAAAGAGGCAGAACGTCGACAATGATGCACTTGGCCAAAAAGGGCGTATGCGTTTTTTCCTGAATATATTCAGGAAAAAACGCATACGCCCTTTTTGGCCAACCAAGCAAGCCTGTAAAGGAAATCTGCACTACAATGAAATCTCACTGCCCCCCCGGGCAAAAGGGCCATCTGAAAAAAGTGTAAAATCCAGAAAGGTAGGACAGGATATGGAGAACAGGGAGCCTTGTTATGCTGATTGGCAGGATGTAAATTGCCAGCAGCCACCCTGGAGAAGTGTATGGTGTTTCCTGAAACACGTAAGAAACAAAGCAACACAGCCTATGGCACTTCCACTTATGGTCCCATAGCTTACGGAAATTAAAATCAAAAACAGACAGCCACCCCAATATTTGGGACGGCTGTGTTCACAAGAAGCTCGTCTACAGTATCAGGTAAATATCCCAGAAAGCAAAAAATGGATAAAGAAGTTGTGGCACGTACGTGCAATGCAATATCACTCAGCAATGAAATCTGTGTCATCAGGCCCGTAGCGGCATAGTAAGTGGATGCAGGTGCGGTGATTCTACGTGAACTACGTCACACAGAAAAAGAAACATCATAAGATATCACTAATACACGGAATGTAAACTTCACTACACATGAACTGAATTACAAAACAGAAAAGGGTCTCAAATTTAGAAAACCAACTAGTGCTTGCTTATGGGGAAAGGTGCGTTGGGGTGCTGCATAAAACCAGAGACTGAAATTAGCACAGATAACATTCCATAAGCCAAATATGTAATAGACAAGACCTACTCCTTGCTCAACGAAATGGACTCAACACCACATATTCAACGCCTAGGAATATACCTGACTAGGAAGAATCTTAAAACCCATGGATATATATGTCTCCGTAAGAGAATCAAGCGTGTGTACAGCAGCGGAAATGCAGCAGTGAAAATCCGATAAATCCCATTATCAAAATAAATTTCGAAAACAAAACACAAAGACAGTGAAATAGAGAGCAATTCGTAAATAATTCACTCAGGGCATGTGATGCAACCGGGATTGACCACATCTACACCCAGAGCTGGTTGAGACATAAGGCTGGACACTTCTGGCTGATAGCACTGGTGAGTTTCGGTGAGCAAATGCAGACCCTTTGAAGTCATACTGCATGGTACCCATTCCATGGGTCCCAACTCTCCAGGTTCAAGGCATTCTTCCTCCAGCTAAAACATGCATGGGAAACCCAGAGTATCGTCCACCGTGTGATTGGGAAACGATTTAAAATGCATCTCAGTTTTCGTATCCTGGTCCTCGGGTTCACCATTCCAGATGCTTTACTAACACTCTCCCCGCTTGGAGAGTCAGTGCCTTTAACCTCCTGTTTGGCACAGCTTGCAATTTCTGTGCAAGATGAACAGGAATAGGGAGAACCAATGAGAGACTAGCTGTAGGTGTCTGCACGGGCAAATGTAACGCTCATTGCCCACCAGGAAGAGGAATTAAACAAAGGCTCAGTGTGCCCTGCTGGAAACAGATTAGGGCCTGAAGCAATCCTGCGGTTTTGTGCCCAGCTCACAAGAAAGCGAGTTGAAGAAAGGAGCTCAGGGGCACTGTACTTCACAAACCTGCAGAGTTATAAATGACAGCTATCCTCCAAAAATATATTGAAGTAAGCCTGCGAAGGGGACTTGAAAGCGGGGCTGAATTTAAGGAAAACGATTGCAGGGGGTAGACTGGAATTGCCCTGAAAGCATAGGAAAAGAGGCACAACGTCGACAATGATGCACTTGGCCAAAAAGGGCGTATGCGTTTTTTCCTGAATATATTCAGGAAAAAACGCATACGCCCTTTTTGGCCAACCAAGCAAGCCTGTAAAGGAAATCTGCACTACAATGAAATCTCACTGCCCCCCCGGGCAAAAGGGCCATCTGAAAAAAGTGTAAAATCCAGAAAGGTAGGACAGGATATGGAGAACAGGGAGCCTTGTTATGCTGATTGGCAGGATGTAAATTGCCAGCAGCCACCCTGGAGAAGTGTATGGTGTTTCCTGAAACACGTAAGAAACAAAGCAACACAGCCTATGGCACTTCCACTTATGGTCCTATAGCTTACGGAAATTAAAATCAAAAACAGACAGCCACCCCAATATTTGAGACGGCTGTGTTCACAAGAAGCTCGTCTACAGTATCAGGTAAATATCCCAGAAAGCAAAAAATGGATAAAGAAGTTGTGGCACGTACGTGCAATGCAATATCACTCAGCAATGAAATCTGTGTCATCAGGCCCGTAGCGGCATAGTGAGTGGATGCAGGTACGGTGATTCTACGTGAACTACGTCACACAGAAAAAGAAACATCATAAGATATCACTAATACACGGAATGTAAACTTGACTACACATGAACTGAATTACAAAAAAGAAGAGGGTCTCAAATTTAGAAAACCAACTAGTGCTTGCTTATGGGGAAAGGTGCCTTGGGGTGCTGCATAAAACCAGAGACTGAAATTAGCACAGATAACTTTCCATAAGCCAAATATGTAATAGACAAGACCTGATCCTTGCTCAATGAAATGGACCCAACACCACATATTCAACGCCTAGGAATATACCTGACTAGGAAGAATCTTAAAACCCATGGATATATATGTCTCCGTAAGAGAATCAAGCGTGTGTACAGCGGCCGAAACGCAGCAGTGAAAATCCGATAAATCCCATTATCAAAATAAATTTCGAAAACAAAACACAAAGACAGTGAAATAGAGAGCAATTCTTAACTAATTCACTCAGGGCATGTGATGCAACCGGGATTGACCACATCTACACCGAGAGCTGGTTGAGACATAAGGCTGGACACTTCAGGCTGATACCATTGGTGAGTTTCGGTGAGCAAATGCAGACCCTTTGAAGTCATACTGCATGGTACCCATTCCATGGGTCCCAACTCTCCAGGTTCAAGGGATTCTTCCTCCAGCTAAAACATGCATGGGAAACCCAGAGTATCGTCCACCGTGTGATTGGGAAACGATTTAAAATGCATCTCAGTTTTCGTATCCTGGTCCTCGGGTTCACCATTCCAGATGCTTTACTAACACTCTCCCCGCTTGGAGAGTCAGTGCCTTTAACCTCCTGTTTGGCACAGCTTGCAATTTCTGTGCAAGATGAACAGGAATAGGGAGAACCAATGAGAGACTAGCTGTAGGTGTCTGCACGGGCAAATGTAACGCTCATTGCCCACCAGGAAGAGGAATTAAACAAAGGCTCAGTGTGCCCTGCTGGAAACAGATTAGGGCCTGAAGCAATCCTGCGGTTTTGTGCCCAGCTCACAAGAAAGCGAGTTGAAGAAAGGAGCTCAGGGGCACTGTACTTCACAAACCTGCAGAGTTATAAATGACAGCTATCCTCCAAAAATATATTGAAGTAAGCCTGCGAAGGGGACTTGAAAGCGGGGCTGAATTTCAGGAAAACGATTGCAGGGGGTAGACTGGAATTGCCCTGAAAGCATAGGAAAAGAGGCACAACGTCGACAATGATGCACTTGGCCAAAAAGGGCGTATGCGTTTTTTCCTGAATATATTCAGGAAAAAACGCATACGCCCTTTTTGGCCAACCAAGCAAGCCTGTAAAGGAAATCTGCACTACAATGAAATCTCACTGCCCCCCCGGGCAAAAGGGCCATCTGAAAAAAGTGTAAAATCCAGAAAGGTAGGACAGGATATGGAGAACAGGGAGCCTTGTTATGCTGATTGGCAGGATGTAAATTGCCAGCAGCCACCCTGGAGAAGTGTATGGTGTTTCCTGAAACACGTAAGAAACAAAGCAACACAGCCTATGGCACTTCCACTTATGGTCCTATAGCTTACGGAAATTAAAATCAAAAACAGACAGCCACCCCAATATTTGAGACGGCTGTGTTCACAAGAAGCTCGTCTACAGTATCAGGTAAATATCCCAGAAAGCAAAAAATGGATAAAGAAGTTGTGGCACGTACGTGCAATGCAATATCACTCAGCAATGAAATCTGTGTCATCAGGCCCGTAGCGGCATAGTGAGTGGATGCAGGTACGGTGATTCTACGTGAACTACGTCACACAGAAAAAGAAACATCATAAGATATCACTAATACACGGAATGTAAACTTGACTACACATGAACTGAATTACAAAACAGAACAGTGTCTCAAATTTAGAAAACCAACTAGTGCTTGCTTATGGGGAAAGGTGCCTTGGGGTGCTGCATAAAACCAGAGACTGAAATTAGCACAGATAACTTTCCATAAGCCAAATATGTAATAGACAAGACCTACTCCTTGCTCAACGAAATGGACCCAACACCACATATTCAACGCCTAGGAATATACCTGACTAGGAAGAATCTTAAAACCCATGGATATATATGTCTCCGTAAGAGAATCAAGCGTGTGTACAGCGGCCGAAACGCAGCAGTGAAAATCCGATAAATCCCATTATCAAAATAAATTTCGAAAACAAAACACAAAGACAGTGAAATAGAGAGCAATTCTTAACTAATTCACTCAGGGCATGTGATGCAACCGGGATTGACCACATCTACACCCAGAGCTGGTTGAGACATAAGGCTGGACACTTCAGGCTGATAGCATTGGTGAGTTTCGGTGAGCAAATGCAGACCCTTTGAAGTCATACTGCATGGTACCCATTCCATGGGTCCCAACTCTCCAGGTTCAAGGGATTCTTCCTCCAGCTAAAACATGCATGGGAAACCCAGAGTATCGTCCACCGTGTGATTGGGAAATGATTTAAAATGCATCTCAGTTTTCGTTTCCTGGTCCTCGGGTTCACCATTCCAGATGCTTTACTAACACTCTCCCCGCTTGGAGAGTCAGTGCCTTTAACCTCCTGTTTGGCACAGCTTGCAATTTCTGTGCAAGATGAACAGGAATAGGGAGAACCAATGAGAGACTAGCTGTAGGTGTCTGCACGGGCAAATGTAACGCTCATTGCCCACCAGGAAGAGGAATTAAACAAAGGCTCAGTGTGCCCTGCTGGAAACAGATTAGGGCCTGAAGCAATCCTGCGGTTTTGTGCCCAGCTCACAAGAAAGCGAGTTGAAGAAAGGAGCTCAGGGGCACTGTACTTCACAAACCTGCAGAGTTATAAATGACAGCTATCCTCCAAAAATATATTGAAGTAAGTCTGCGAAGGGGACTTGAAAGCATGGCTGAATTTCAGGAAAACGATTGCAGGGGGTAGACTGGAATTGCCCTGAAAGCATAGGAAAAGAGGCAGAACGTCGACAATGATGCACTTGGCCAAAAAGGGCGTATGCGTTTTTTCCTGAATATATTCAGGAAAAAACGCATACGCCCTTTTTGGCCAACCAAGCAAGCCTGTAAAGGAAATCTGCACTACAATGAAATCTCACTGCCCCCCCGGGCAAAAGGGCCATCTGAAAAAAGTGTAAAATCCAGAAAGGTAGGACAGGATATGGAGAACAGGGAGCCTTGTTATGCTGATTGGCAGGATGTAAATTGCCAGCAGCCACCCTGGAGAAGTGTATGGTGTTTCCTGAAACACGTAAGAAACAAAGCAACACAGCCTATGGCACTTCCACTTATGGTCCTATAGCTTACGGAAATTAAAATCAAAAACAGACAGCCACCCCAATATTTGGGACGGCTGTGTTCACAAGAAGCTCGTCTACACTATCAGGTAAATATCCCAGAAAGCAAAAAATGGATAAAGAAGTTGTGGCACGTACGTGCAATGCAATATCACTCAGCAATGAAATCTGTGTCATCAGGCCCGTAGCGGCATAGTAAGTGGATGCAGGTACGGTGATTCTACGTGAACTACGTCACACAGAAAAAGAAACATCATAAGATATCACTAATACACGGAATGTAAACTTCACTACACATGAACTGAATTACAAAACAGAACAGGGTCTCAAATTTAGAAAACCAACTAGTGCTTGCTTATGGGGAAAGGTGCGTTGGGGTGCTGCATAAAACCAGAGACTGAAATTAGCACAGATAACATTCCATAAGCCAAATATGTAATAGACAAGACCTACTCCTTGCTCAACGAAATGGACTCAACACCACATATTCAACGCCTAGGAATATACCTGACTAGGAAGAATCTTAAAACCCATGGATATATATGTCTCCGTAAGAGAATCAAGCGTGTGTACAGCGGCGGAAATGCAGCAGTGAAAATCCGATAAATCCCATTATCAAAATAAATTTCGAAAACAAAACACAAAGACAGTGAAATAGAGAGCAATTCTTAACTAATTCACTCAGGGCATGTGATGCAACCGGGATTGACCACATCTACACCCAGAGCTGGTTGAGACATAAGGCTGGACACTTCAGGCTGATAGCATTGGTGAGTTTCGGTGAGCAAATGCAGACCCTTTGAAGTCATACTGCATGGTACCCATTCCATGGGTCCCAACTCTCCAGGTTCAAGGGATTCTTCCTCCAGCTAAAACATGCATGGGAAACCCAGAGTATCGTCCACCGTGTGATTGGGAAATGATTGAAAATGCATCTCAGTTTTCGTTTCCTGGTCCTCGGGTTCACCATTCCAGATGCTTTACTAACACTCTCCCCGCTTGGAGAGTCAGTGCCTTTAACCTCCTGTTTGGCACAGCTTGCAATTTCTGTGCAAGATGAACAGGAATAGGGAGAACCAATGAGAGACTAGCTGTAGGTGTCTGCACGGGCAAATGTAACGCTCATTGCCCACCAGGAAGAGGAATTAAACAAAGGCTCAGTGTGCCCTGCTGGAAACAGATTAGGGCCTGAAGCAATCCTGCGGTTTTGTGCCCAGCTCACAAGAAAGCGAGTTGAAGAAAGGAGCTCAGGGGCACTGTACTTCATAAACCTGCAGAGTTATAAATGACAGCTATCCTCAAAAAATATATTGAAGTAAGTCTGCGAAGGGGACTTGAAAGCAGGGCTGAATTTCAGGAAAACGATTGCAGGGGGTAGACTGGAATTGCCCTGAAAGCATAGGAAAAGAGGCAGAACGTCGACAATGATGCACTTGGCCAAAAAGGGCGTATGCGTTTTTTCCTGAATATATTCAGGAAAAAACGCATACGCCCTTTTTGGCCAACCAAGCAAGCCTGTAAAGGAAATCTGCACTACAATGAAATCTCACTGCCCCCCCGGGCAAAAGGGCCATCTGAAAAAAGTGTAAAATCCAGAAAGGTAGGACAGGATATGGAGAACAGGGAGCCTTGTTATGCTGATTGGCAGGATGTAAATTGCCAGCAGCCACCCTGGAGAAGTGTATGGTGTTTCCTGAAACACGTAAGAAACAAAGCAACACAGCCTATGGCACTTCCACTTATGGTCCTATAGCTTACGGAAATTAAAATCAAAAACAGACAGCCACCCCAATATTTGGGACGGCTGTGTTCACAAGAAGCTCGTCTACAGTATCAGGTAAATATCCCAGAAAGCAAAAAATGGATAAAGAAGTTGGGGCACGTACGTGCAATGCAATATCACTCAGCAATGAAATCTGTGTCATCAGGCCCGTAGCGGCATAGTAAGTGGATGCAGGTACGGTGATTCTACGTGAACTACGTCACACAGAAAAAGAAACATCATAAGATATCACTAATACACGGAATGTAAACTTCACTACACATGAACTGAATTACAAAACAGAACAGGGTCTCAAATTTAGAAAACCAACTAGTGCTTGCTTATGGGGAAAGGTGCGTTGGGGTGCTGCATAAAACCAGAGACTGAAATTAGCACAGATAACATTCCATAAGCCAAATATGTAATAGACAAGACCTACTCCTTGCTCAACGAAATGGACTCAACACCACATATTCAACGCCTAGGAATATACCTGACTAGGAAGAATCTTAAAACCCATGGATATATATGTCTCCGTAAGAGAATCAAGCGTGTGTACAGCGGCGGAAATGCAGCAGTGAAAATCCGATAAATCCCATTATCAAAATAAATTTCGAAAACAAAACACAAAGACAGTGAAATAGAGAGCAATTCTTAAATAATTCACTCAGGGCATGTGATGCAACCGGGATTGACCACATCTACACCCAGAGCTGGTTGAGACATAAGGCTGGACACTTCTGGCTGCTAGCACTGGTGAGTTTCGGTGAGCAAATGCAGACCCTTTGAAGTCATACTGCATGGTACCCATTCCATGGGTCTGAACTCTCCAGGTTCAAGGCATTCTTCCTCCAGCTAAAACATGCATGGGAAACCCAGAGTATCGTCCACCGTGTGATTGGGAAACGATTTAAAATGCATCTCAGTTTTCGTATCCTGGTCCTCGGGTTCACCATTGCAGATGCTTTACTAACACTCTCCCCGCTTGGAGAGTCAGTGCCTTTAACCTCCTGTTTGGCACAGCTTGCCATTTCTGTGCAAGATGAACAGGAATAGGGAGAACCAATGAGAGACTAGCTGTAGGTGTCTGCACAGGCAAATGTAACGCTCATTGCCCACCAGGAAGAGGAATTAAACAAAGGCTCAGTGTGCCCTGCTGGAAACAGATTAGGGCCTGAAGCAATCCTGCGGTTTTGTGCCCAGCTCACAAGAAAGCGAGTTGAAGAAAGGAGCTCAGGGGCACTGTACTTCACAAACCTGCAGAGTTATAAATGACAGCTATCCTCCAAAAATATATTGAAGTAAGCCTGCGAAGGGGACTTGAAAGCGGGGCTGAATTTCAGGAAAACGATTGCAGGGGGTAGACTGGAATTGCCCTGAAAGCATAGGAAAAGAGGCACAACGTCGACAATGATGCACTTGGCCAAAAAGGGCGTATGCGTTTTTTCCTGAATATATTCAGGAAAAAACGCATACGCCCTTTTTGGCCAACCAAGCAAGCCTGTAAAGGAAATCTGCACTACAATGAAATCTCACTGCCCCCCCGGGCAAAAGGGCCATCTGAAAAAACTAAAATCCAGAAAGGTAGGACAGGATATGGAGAACAGGGAGCCTTGTTATGCTGATTGGCAGGATGTAAATTGCCAGCAGCCACCCTGGAGAAGTGTATGGTGTTTCCTGAAACACGTAAGAAACAAAGCAACACAGCCTATGGCACTTCCACTTATGGTCCTATAGCTTACGGAAATTAAAATCAAAAACAGACAGCCACCCCAATATTTGGGACGGCTGTGTTCACAAGAAGCTCGTCTACAGTATCAGGTAAATATCCCAGAAAGCAAAAAATGGATAAAGAAGTTGTGGCACGTACGTGCAATGCAATATCACTCAGCAATGAAATCTGTGTCATCAGGCCCGTAGCGGCATAGTAAGTGGATGCAGGTACGGTGATTCTACGTGAACTACGTCACACAGAAAAAGAAACATCATAAGATATCACTAATACACGGAATGTAAACTTGACTACACATGAACTGAATTACAAAACAGAACAGGGTCTCAAATTTAGAAAACCAACTAGTGCTTGCTTATGGGGAAAGGTGCGTTGGGGTGCTGCATAAAACCAGAGACTGAAATTAGCACAGATAACATTCCATAAGCCAAATATGTAATAGACAAGACCTACTCCTTGCTCAATGAAATGGACTCAACACCACATATTCAACGCCTAGGAATATACCTGACTAGGAAGAATCTTAAAACCCATGGATATATATGTCTCCATAAGAGAATCAAGCGTGTGTACAGCGGCGGAAACGCAGCAGTGAAAATCCGATAAATCCCATTATCAAAATAAATTTCGAAAACAAAACACAAAGACAGTGAATTAGAGAGCAATTCTTAAATAATTCACTCAGGGCATGTGATGCAACCGGGATTGACCACATCTACACCCAGAGCTGCTTGAGACATAAGGCTGGACACTTCTGGCTGCTAGCACTGGTGAGTTTCAGTGAGCAAATGCAGACCCTTTGAAGTCATACTGCATGGTACCCATTCCATGGGTCCCAACTCTCCAGGTTCAAGGCATTCTTCCTCCAGCTAAAACATGCATGGGAAACCCAGAGTATTGTCCACCGTGTGATTGGGAAACGATTTAAAATGCATCTCAGTTTTCGTATCCTGGTCCTCGGGTTCACCATTCCAGATGCTTTACTAACACTCTCCCCGCTTGGAGAGTCAGTGCCTTTAACCTCCTGTTTGGCACAGCTTGCAATTTCTGTGCAAGATGAACAGGAATAGGGAGAACCAATGAGAGACTAGCTGTAGGTGTCTGCACGGGCAAATGTAACGCTCATTGCCCACCAGGAAGAGGAATTAAACAAAGGCTCAGTGTGCCCTGCTGGAAACAGATTAGGGCCTGAAGCAATCCTGCGGTTTTGTGCCCAGCTCACAAGAAAGCGAGTTGAAGAAAGGAGCTCAGGGGCACTGTACTTCACAAACCTGCAGAGTTATAAATGACAGCTATCCTCCAAAAATATATTGAAGTAAGCCTGCGAAGGGGACTTGAAAGCGGGGCTGAATTTCAGGAAAACGATTGCAGGGGGTAGACTGGAATTGCCCTGAAAGCATAGGAAAAGAGGCAGAACGTCGACAATGATGCACTTGGCCAAAAAGGGCGTATGCGTTTTTTCCTGAATATATTCAGGAAAAAACGCATACGCCCTTTTTGGCCAACCAAGCAAGCCTGTAAAGGAAATCTGCACTACAATGAAATCTCACTGCCCCCCCGGGCAAAAGGGCCATCTGAAAAAACTGTAAAATCCAGAAAGGTAGGACAGGATATGGAGAACAGGGAGCCTTGTTATGCTGATTGGCAGGATGTAAATTGCCAGCAGCCACCCTGGAGAAGTGTATGGTGTTTCCTGAAACACGTAAGAAACAAAGCAACACAGCCTATGGCACTTCCACTTATGGTCCTATAGCTTACGGAAATTAAAATCAAAAACAGACAGCCACCCCAATATTTGGGACGGCTGTGTTCACAAGAAGCTCGTCTACAGTATCAGGTAAATATCCCAGAAAGCAAAAAATGGATAAAGAAGTTGTGGCACGTACGTACAATGCAATATCACTCAGCAATGAAATCTGTGTCATCAGGCCCGTAGCGGCATAGTGAGTGGATGCAGGTACGGTGATTCTACGTGAACTACGTCACACAGAAAAAGAAACATCATAAGATATCACTAATACACGGAATGTAAACTTGACTACACATGAACTGAATTACAAAAAAGAAGAGGGTCTCAAATTTAGAAAACCAACTAGTGCTTGCTTATGGGGAAAGGTGCCTTGGGGTGCTGCATAAAACCAGAGACTGAAATTAGCACAGATAACTTTCCATAAGCCAAATATGTAATAGACAAGACCTACTCCTTGCTCAATGAAATGGACCCAACACCACATATTCAACGCCTAGGAATATACCTGACTAGGAAGAATCTTAAAACCCATGGATATATATGTCTCCGTAAGAGAATCAAGCGTGTGTACAGCGGCCGAAACGCAGCAGTGAAAATCCGATAAATCCCATTATCAAAATAAATTTCGAAAACAAAACACAAAGACAGTGAAATAGAGAGCAATTCTTAACTTATTCACTCAGGGCATGTGATGCAACCGGGATTGACCACATCTACACCCAGAGCTGGTTGAGACATAAGGCTGGACACTTCAGGCTGATAGCATTGGTGAGTTTCGGTGAGCAAATGCAGACCCTTTGAAGTCATACTGCATGGTACCCATTCCATGGGTCCCAACTCTCCAGGTTCAAGGGATTCTTCCTCCAGCTAAAACATGCATGGGAAACCCAGAGTATCGTCCACCGTGTGATTGGGAAACGATTTAAAATGCATCTCAGTTTTCGTATCCTGGTCCTCGGGTTCACCATTCCAGATGCTTTACTAACACTCTCCCCGCTTGGAGAGTCAGTGCCTTTAACCTCCTGTTTGGCACAGCTTGCAATTTCTGTGCAAGATGAACAGGAATAGGGAGAACCAATGAGAGACTAGCTGTAGGTGTCTGCACGGGCAAATGTAACGCTCATTGCCCACCAGGAAGAGGAATTAAACAAAGGCTCAGTGTGCCCTGCTGGAAACAGATTAGGGCCTGAAGCAATCCTGCGGTTTTGTGCCCAGCTCACAAGAAAGCGAGTTGAAGAAAGGAGCTCAGGGGCACTGTACTTCACAAACCTGCAGAGTTATAAATGACAGCTATCCTCCAAAAATATATTGAAGTAAGCCTGCGAAGGGGACTTGAAAGCGGGGCTGAATTTCAGGAAAACGATTGCAGGGGGTAGACTGGAATTGCCCTGAAAGCATAGGAAAAGAGGCACAACGTCGACAATGATGCACTTGGCCAAAAAGGGCGTATGCGTTTTTTCCTGAATATATTCAGGAAAAAACGCATACGCCCTTTTTGGCCAACCAAGCAAGCCTGTAAAGGAAATCTGCACTACAATGAAATCTCACTGCCCCCCCGGGGCAAAAGGGCCATCTGAAAAAAGTGTAAAATCCAGAAAGGTAGGACAGGATATGGAGAACAGGGAGCCTTTTTATGCTGATTGGCAGGATGTAAATTGCCAGCAGCCACCCTGGAGAAGTGTATGGTGTTTCCTGAAACACGTAAGAAACAAAGCAACACAGCCTATGGCACTTCCACTTATGGTCCTATAGCTTACGGAAATTAAAATCAAAAACAGACAGCCACCCCAATATTTGGGACGGCTGTGTTCACAAGAAGCTCGTCTACAGTATCAGGTAAATATCCCAGAAAGCAAAAAATGGATAAAGAAGTTGTGGCACGTACGTACAATGCAATATCACTCAGCAATGAAATCTGTGTCATCAGGCCCGTAGCGGCATAGTAAGTGGATGCAGGTGTGGTGATTCTACGTGAACTACGTCACACAGAAAAAGAAACATCATAAGATATCACTAATACACGGAATGTAAACTTCACTACACATGAACTGAATTACAAAACAGAAAAGGGTCTCAAATTTAGAAAACCAACTAGTGCTTGCTTATGGGGAAAGGTGCGTTGGGGTGCTGCATAAAACCAGAGACTGAAATTAGCACAGATAACATTCCATAAGCCAAATATGTAATAGACAAGACCTACTCCTTGCTCAACGAAATGGACTCAACACCACATATTCAACGCCTAGGAATATACCTGACTAGGAAGAATCTTAAAACCCATGGATATATATGTCTCCGTAAGAGAATCAAGCGTGTGTACAGCAGCGGAAATGCAGCAGTGAAAATCCGATAAATCCCATTATCAAAATAAATTTCGAAAACAAAACACAAAGACAGTGAAATAGAGAGCAATTCGTAAATAATTCACTCAGGGCATGTGATGCAACCGGGATTGACCACATCTACACCCAGAGCTGGTTGAGACATAAGGCTGGACACTTCTGGCTGATAGCACTGGTGAGTTTCGGTGAGCAAATGCAGACCCTTTGAAGTCATACTGCATGGTACCCATTCCATGGGTCCCAACTCTCCAGGTTCAAGGCATTCTTCCTCCAGCTAAAACATGCATGGGAAACCCAGAGTATCGTCCACCGTGTGATTGGGAAACGATTTAAAATGCATCTCAGTTTTCGTATCCTGGTCCTCGGGTTCACCATTCCAGATGCTTTACTAACACTCTCCCCGCTTGGAGAGTCAGTGCCTTTAACCTCCTGTTTGGCACAGCTTGCAATTTCTGTGCAAGATGAACAGGAATAGGGAGAACCAATGAGAGACTAGCTGTAGGTGTCTGCACGGGCAAATGTAACGCTCATTGCCCACCAGGAAGAGGAATTAAACAAAGGCTCAGTGTGCCCTGCTGGAAACAGATTAGGGCCTGAAGCAATCCTGCGGTTTTGTGCCCAGCTCACAAGAAAGCGAGTTGAAGAAAGGAGCTCAGGGGCACTGTACTTCACAAACCTGCAGAGTTATAAATGACAGCTATCCTCCAAAAATATATTGAAGTAAGCCTGCGAAGGGGACTTGAAAGCGGGGCTGAATTTAAGGAAAACGATTGCAGGGGGTAGACTGGAATTGCCCTGAAAGCATAGGAAAAGAGGCACAACGTCGACAATGATGCACTTGGCCAAAAAGGGCGTATGCGTTTTTTCCTGAATATATTCAGGAAAAAACGCATACGCCCTTTTTGGCCAACCAAGCAAGCCTGTAAAGGAAATCTGCACTACAATGAAATCTCACTGCCCCCCCGGGCAAAAGGGCCATCTGAAAAAAGTGTAAAATCCAGAAAGGTAGGACAGGATATGGAGAACAGGGAGCCTTGTTATGCTGATTGGCAGGATGTAAATTGCCAGCAGCCACCCTGGAGAAGTGTATGGTGTTTCCTGAAACACGTAAGAAACAAAGCAACACAGCCTATGGCACTTCCACTTATGGTCCTATAGCTTACGGAAATTAAAATCAAAAACAGACAGCCACCCCAATATTTGGGACGGCTGTGTTCACAAGAAGCTCGTCTACAGTATCAGGTAAATATCCCAGAAAGCAAAAAATGGATAAAGAAGTTGTGGCACGTACGTACAATGCAATATCACTCAGCAATGAAATCTGTGTCATCAGGCCCGTAGCGGCATAGTGAGTGGATGCAGGTACGGTGATTCTACGTGAACTACGTCACACAGAAAAAGAAACATCATAAGATATCACTAATACACGGAATGTAAACTTGACTACACATGAACTGAATTACAAAAAAGAACAGGGTCTCAAATTTAGAAAACCAACTAGTGCTTGCTTATGGGGAAAGGTGCCTTGGGGTGCTGCATAAAACCAGAGACTGAAATTAGCACAGATAACTTTCCATAAGCCAAATATGTAATAGACAAGACCTACTCCTTGCTCAATGAAATGGACCCAACACCACATATTCAACGCCTAGGAATATACCTGACTAGGAAGAATCTTAAAACCCATGGATATATATGTCTCCGTAAGAGAATCAAGCGTGTGTACAGCGGCCGAAACGCAGCAGTGAAAATCCGATAAATCCCATTATCAAAATAAATTCCGAAAACAAAACACAAAGACAGTGAAATAGAGAGCTATTCTTAACTAATTCACTCAGGGCATGTGATGAAACCGGGATTGACCACATCTACACCCAGAGCTGGTTGAGACATAAGGCTGGACACTTCAGGCTGATAGCATTGGTGAGTTTCGGTGAGCAAATGCAGACCCTTTGAAGTCATACTGCATGGTACCCATTCCATGGGTCCCAACTCTCCAGGTTCAAGGCATTCTTCCTCCAGCTAAAACATGCATGGGAAACCCAGAGTATCGTCCACCGTGTGATTGGGAAACGATTTAAAATGCATCTCAGTTTTCGTATCCTGGTCCTCGGGTTCACCATTCCAGATGCTTTACTAACACTCTCCCCGCTTGGAGAGTCAGTGCCTTTAACCTCCTGTTTGGCACAGCTTGCAATTTCTGTGCAAGATGAACAGGAATAGGGAGAACCAATGAGAGACTAGCTGTAGGTGTCTGCACGGGCAAATGTAACGCTCATTGCCCACCAGGAAGAGGAATTAAACAAAGGCTCAGTGTGCCCTGCTGGAAACAGATTAGGGCCTGAAGCAATCCTGCGGTTTTGTGCCCAGCTCACAAGAAAGCGAGTTGAAGAAAGGAGCTCAGGGGCACTGTACTTCACAAACCTGCAGAGTTATAAATGACAGCTATCCTCCAAAAATATATTGAAGTAAGCCTGCGAAGGGGACTTGAAAGCGGGGCTGAATTTCAGGAAACCGATTGCAGGGGGTAGACTGGAATTGCCCTGAAAGCATAGGAAAAGAGGCACAACGTCGACAATGATGCACTTGGCCAAAAAGGGCGTATGCGTTTTTTCCTGAATATATTCAGGAAAAAACGCATACGCCCTTTTTGGCCAACCAAGCAAGCCTGTAAAGGAAATCTGCACTACAATGAAATCTCACTGCCCCCCCGGGCAAAAGGGCCATCTGAAAAAAGTGTAAAATCCAGAAAGGTAGGACAGGATATGGAGAACAGGGAGCCTTGTTATGCTGATTGGCAGGATGTAAATTGCCAGCAGCCACCCTGGAGAAGTGTATGGTGTTTCCTGAAACACGTAAGAAACAAAGCAACACAGCCTATGGCACTTCCACTTATGGTCCTATAGCTTACGGAAATTAAAATCAAAAACAGACAGCCACCCCAATATTTGAGACGGCTGTGTTCACAAGAAGCTCGTCTACAGTATCAGGTAAATATCCCAGAAAGCAAAAAATGGATAAAGAAGTTGTGGCACGTACGTGCAATGCAATATCACTCAGCAATGAAATCTGTGTCATCAGGCCCGTAGCGGCATAGTGAGTGGATGCAGGTACGGTGATTCTACGTGAACTACGTCACACAGAAAAAGAAACATCATAAGATATCACTAATACACGGAATGTAAACTTGACTACACATGAACTGAATTACAAAACAGAACAGTGTCTCAAATTTAGAAAACCAACTAGTGCTTGCTTATGGGGAAAGGTGCCTTGGGGTGCTGCATAAAACCAGAGACTGAAATTAGCACAGATAACTTTCCATAAGCCAAATATGTAATAGACAAGACCTACTCCTTGCTCAACGAAATGGACCCAACACCACATATTCAACGCCTAGGAATATACCTGACTAGGAAGAATCTTAAAACCCATGGATATATATGTCTCCGTAAGAGAATCAAGCGTGTGTACAGCGGCGGAAATGCAGCAGTGAAAATCCGATAAATCCCATTATCAAAATAAATTTCGAAAACAAAACACAAAGACAGTGAAATAGAGAGCAATTCTTAAATAATTCACTCAGGGCATGTGATGCAACCGGGATTGACCACATCTACACCCAGAGCTGGTTGAGACATAAGGCTGGACACTTCTGGCTGCTAGCACTGGTGAGTTTCGGTGAGCAAATGCAGACCCTTTGAAGTCATACTGCATGGTACCCATTCCATGGGTCTGAACTCTCCAGGTTCAAGGCATTCTTCCTCCAGCTAAAACATGCATGGGAAACCCAGAGTATCGTCCACCGTGTGATTGGGAAACGATTTAAAATGCATCTCAGTTTTCGTATCCTGGTCCTCGGGTTCACCATTGCAGATGCTTTACTAACACTCTCCCCGCTTGGAGAGTCAGTGCCTTTAACCTCCTGTTTGGCACAGCTTGCCATTTCTGTGCAAGATGAACAGGAATAGGGAGAACCAATGAGAGACTAGCTGTAGGTGTCTGCACAGGCAAATGTAACGCTCATTGCCCACCAGGAAGAGGAATTAAACAAAGGCTCAGTGTGCCCTGCTGGAAACAGATTAGGGCCTGAAGCAATCCTGCGGTTTTGTGCCCAGCTCACAAGAAAGCGAGTTGAAGAAAGGAGCTCAGGGGCACTGTACTTCACAAACCTGCAGAGTTATAAATGACAGCTATCCTCCAAAAATATATTGAAGTAAGCCTGCGAAGGGGACTTGAAAGCGGGGCTGAATTTCAGGAAAACGATTGCAGGGGGTAGACTGGAATTGCCCTGAAAGCATAGGAAAAGAGGCACAACGTCGACAATGATGCACTTGGCCAAAAAGGGCGTATGCGTTTTTTCCTGAATATATTCAGGAAAAAACGCATACGCCCTTTTTGGCCAACCAAGCAAGCCTGTAAAGGAAATCTGCACTACAATGAAATCTCACTGCCCCCCCGGGCAAAAGGGCCATCTGAAAAAACTAAAATCCAGAAAGGTAGGACAGGATATGGAGAACAGGGAGCCTTGTTATGCTGATTGGCAGGATGTAAATTGCCAGCAGCCACCCTGGAGAAGTGTATGGTGTTTCCTGAAACACGTAAGAAACAAAGCAACACAGCCTATGGCACTTCCACTTATGGTCCTATAGCTTACGGAAATTAAAATCAAAAACAGACAGCCACCCCAATATTTGGGACGGCTGTGTTCACAAGAAGCTCGTCTACAGTATCAGGTAAATATCCCAGAAAGCAAAAAATGGATAAAGAAGTTGTGGCACGTACGTGCAATGCAATATCACTCAGCAATGAAATCTGTGTCATCAGGCCCGTAGCGGCATAGTAAGTGGATGCAGGTACGGTGATTCTACGTGAACTACGTCACACAGAAAAAGAAACATCATAAGATATCACTAATACACGGAATGTAAACTTGACTACACATGAACTGAATTACAAAACAGAACAGGGTCTCAAATTTAGAAAACCAACTAGTGCTTGCTTATGGGGAAAGGTGCGTTGGGGTGCTGCATAAAACCAGAGACTGAAATTAGCACAGATAACATTCCATAAGCCAAATATGTAATAGACAAGACCTACTCCTTGCTCAATGAAATGGACTCAACACCACATATTCAACGCCTAGGAATATACCTGACTAGGAAGAATCTTAAAACCCATGGATATATATGTCTCCGTAAGAGAATCAAGCGTGTGTACAGCGGCGGAAACGCAGCAGTGAAAATCCGATAAATCCCATTATCAAAATAAATTTCGAAAACAAAACACAAAGACAGTGAAATAGAGAGCAATTCTTAAATAATTCACTCAGGGCATGTGATGCAACCGGGATTGACCACATCTACACCCAGAGCTGCTTGAGACATAAGGCTGGACACTTCTGGCTGCTAGCACTGGTGAGTTTCGGTGAGCAAATGCAGACCCTTTGAAGTCATACTGCATGGTACCCATTCCATGGGTCCCAACTCTCCAGGTTCAAGGCATTCTTCCTCCAGCTAAAACATGCATGGGAAACCCAGAGTATCGTCCACCGTGTGATTGGGAAACGATTTAAAATGCATCTCAGTTTTCGTATCCTGGTCCTCGGGTTCACCATTCCAGATGCTTTACTAACACTCTCCCCGCTTGGAGAGTCAGTGCCTTTAACCTCCTGTTTGGCACAGCTTGCAATTTCTGTGCAAGATGAACAGGAATAGGGAGAACCAATGAGAGACTAGCTGTAGGTGTCTGCACGGGCAAATGTAACGCTCATTGCCCACCAGGAAGAGGAATTAAACAAAGGCTCAGTGTGCCCTGCTGGAAACAGATTAGGGCCTGAAGCAATCCTGCGGTTTTGTGCCCAGCTCACAAGAAAGCGAGTTGAAGAAAGGAGCTCAGGGGCACTGTACTTCACAAACCTGCAGAGTTATAAATGACAGCTATCCTCCAAAAATATATTGAAGTAAGCCTGCGAAGGGGACTTGAAAGCGGGGCTGAATTTCAGGAAAACGATTGCAGGGGGTAGACTGGAATTGCCCTGAAAGCATAGGAAAAGAGGCAGAACGTCGACAATGATGCACTTGGCCAAAAAGGGCGTATGCGTTTTTTCCTGAATATATTCAGGAAAAAACGCATACGCCCTTTTTGGCCAACCAAGCAAGCCTGTAAAGGAAATCTGCACTACAATGAAATCTCACTGCCCCCCCGGGCAAAAGGGCCATCTGAAAAAACTGTAAAATCCAGAAAGGTAGGACAGGATATGGAGAACAGGGAGCCTTGTTATGCTGATTGGCAGGATGTAAATTGCCAGCAGCCACCCTGGAGAAGTGTATGGTGTTTCCTGAAACACGTAAGAAACAAAGCAACACAGCCTATGGCACTTCCACTTATGGTCCTATAGCTTACGGAAATTAAAATCAAAAACAGACAGCCACCCCAATATTTGGGACGGCTGTGTTCACAAGAAGCTCGTCTACAGTATCAGGTAAATATCCCAGAAAGCAAAAAATGGATAAAGAAGTTGTGGCACGTACGTACAATGCAATATCACTCAGCAATGAAATCTGTGTCATCAGGCCCGTAGCGGCATAGTGAGTGGATGCAGGTACGGTGATTCTACGTGAACTACGTCACACAGAAAAAGAAACATCATAAGATATCACTAATACACGGAATGTAAACTTGACTACACATGAACTGAATTACAAAAAAGAAGAGGGTCTCAAATTTAGAAAACCAACTAGTGCTTGCTTATGGGGAAAGGTGCCTTGGGGTGCTGCATAAAACCAGAGACTGAAATTAGCACAGATAACTTTCCATAAGCCAAATATGTAATAGACAAGACCTACTCCTTGCTCAATGAAATGGACCCAACACCACATATTCAACGCCTAGGAATATACCTGACTAGGAAGAATCTTAAAACCCATGGATATATATGTCTCCGTAAGAGAATCAAGCGTGTGTACAGCGGCCGAAACGCAGCAGTGAAAATCCGATAAATCCCATTATCAAAATAAATTTCGAAAACAAAACACAAAGACAGTGAAATAGAGAGCAATTCTTAACTAATTCACTCAGGGCATGTGATGCAACCGGGATTGACCACATCTACACCCAGAGCTGGTTGAGACATAAGGCTGGACACTTCAGGCTGATAGCATTGGTGAGTTTCGGTGAGCAAATGCAGACCCTTTGAAGTCATACTGCATGGTACCCATTCCATGGGTCCCAACTCTCCAGGTTCAAGGGATTCTTCCTCCAGCTAAAACATGCATGGGAAACCCAGAGTATCGTCCACCGTGTGATTGGGAAACGATTTAAAATGCATCTCAGTTTTCGTATCCTGGTCCTCGGGTTCACCATTCCAGATGCTTTACTAACACTCTCCCCGCTTGGAGAGTCAGTGCCTTTAACCTCCTGTTTGGCACAGCTTGCAATTTCTGTGCAAGATGAACAGGAATAGGGAGAACCAATGAGAGACTAGCTGTAGGTGTCTGCACGGGCAAATGTAACGCTCATTGCCCACCAGGAAGAGGAATTAAACAAAGGCTCAGTGTGCCCTGCTGGAAACAGATTAGGGCCTGAAGCAATCCTGCGGTTTTGTGCCCAGCTCACAAGAAAGCGAGTTGAAGAAAGGAGCTCAGGGGCACTGTACTTCACAAACCTGCAGAGTTATAAATGACAGCTATCCTCCAAAACTATATTGAAGTAAGCCTGCGAAGGGGACTTGAAAGCGGGGCTGAATTTCAGGAAAACGATTGCAGGGGGTAGACTGGAATTGCCCTGAAAGCATAGGAAAAGAGGCACAACGTCGACAATGATGCACTTGGCCAAAAAGGGCGTATGCGTTTTTTCCTGAATATATTCAGGAAAAAACGCATACGCCCTTTTTGGCCAACCAAGCAAGCCTGTAAAGGAAATCTGCACTACAATGAAATCTCACTGCCCCCCCGGGGCAAAAGGGCCATCTGAAAAAAGTGTAAAATCCAGAAAGGTAGGACAGGATATGGAGAACAGGGAGCCTTGTTATGCTGATTGGCAGGATGTAAATTGCCAGCAGCCACCCTGGAGAAGTGTATGGTGTTTCCTGAAACACGTAAGAAACAAAGCAACACAGCCTATGGCACTTCCACTTATGGTCCTATAGCTTACGGAAATTAAAATCAAAAACAGACAGCCACCCCAATATTTGGGACGGCTGTGTTCACAAGAAGCTCGTCTACAGTATCAGGTAAATATCCCAGAAAGCAAAAAATGGATAAAGAAGTTGTGGCACGTACGTGCAATGCAATATCACTCAGCAATGAAATCTGTGTCATCAGGCCCGTAGCGGCATAGTAAGTGGATGCAGGTGCGGTGATTCTACGTGAACTACGTCACACAGAAAAAGAAACATCATAAGATATCACTAATACACGGAATGTAAACTTGACTACACATGAACTGAATTACAAAAAAGAACAGGGTCTCAAATTTAGAAAACCAACTAGTGCTTGCTTATGGGGAAAGGTGCCTTGGGGTGCTGCATAAAACCAGATACTGAAATTAGCACAGATAACTTTCCATAAGCCAAATATGTAATAGACAAGACCTACTCCTTGCTCAATGAAATGGACCCAACACCACATATTCAACGCCTAGGAATATACCTGACTAGGAAGAATCTTAAAACCCATGGATATATATGTCTCCGTAAGAGAATCAAGCGTGTGTACAGCGGCCGAAACGCAGCAGTGAAAATCCGATAAATCCCATTATCAAAATAAATTTCGAAAACAAAACACAAAGACAGTGAAATAGAGAGCAATTCTTAACTAATTCACTCAGGGCATGTGATGCAACCGGGATTGACCACATCTACACCCAGAGCTGGTTGAGACATAAGGCTGGACACTTCAGGCTGATAGCATTGGTGAGTTTCGGTGAGCAAATGCAGACCCTTTGAAGTCATACTGCATGGTACCCATTCCATGGGTCCCAACTCTCCAGGTTCAAGGGATTCTTCCTCCAGCTAAAACATGCATGGGAAACCCAGAGTATCGTCCACCGTGTGATTGGGAAACGATTTAAAATGCATCTCAGTTTTCGTATCCTGGTCCTCGGGTTCACCATTCCAGATGCTTTACTAACACTCTCCCCGCTTGGAGAGTCAGTGCCTTTAACCTCCTGTTTGGCACAGCTTGCAATTTCTGTGCAAGATGAACAGGAATAGGGAGAACCAATGAGAGACTAGCTGTAGGTGTCTGCACGGGCAAATGTAACGCTCATTGCCCACCAGGAAGAGGAATTAAACAAAGGCTCAGTGTGCCCTGCTGGAAACAGATTAGGGCCTGAAGCAATCCTGCGGTTTTGTGCCCAGCTCACAAGAAAGCGAGTTGAAGAAAGGAGCTCAGGGGCACTGTACTTCACAAACCTGCAGAGTTATAAATGACAGCTATCCTCCAAAAATATATTGAAGTAAGCCTGCGAAGGGGACTTGAAAGCGGGGCTGAATTTCAGGAAAACGATTGCAGGGGGTAGACTGGAATTGCCCTGAAAGCATAGGAAAAGAGGCACAACGTCGACAATGATGCACTTGGCCAAAAAGGGCGTATGCGTTTTTTCCTGAATATATTCAGGAAAAAACGCATACGCCCTTTTTGGCCAACCAAGCAAGCCTGTAAAGGAAATCTGCACTACAATGAAATCTCACTGCCCCCCCGGGCAAAAGGGCCATCTGAAAAAAGTGTAAAATCCAGAAAGGTAGGACAGGATATGGAGAACAGGGAGCCTTGTTATGCTGATTGGCAGGATGTAAATTGCCAGCAGCCACCCTGGAGAAGTGTATGGTGTTTCCTGAAACACGTAAGAAACAAAGCAACACAGCCTATGGCACTTCCACTTATGGTCCTATAGCTTACGGAAATTAAAATCAAAAACAGACAGCCACCCCAATATTTGAGACGGCTGTGTTCACAAGAAGCTCGTCTACAGTATCAGGTAAATATCCCAGAAAGCAAAAAATGGATAAAGAAGTTGTGGCACGTACGTGCAATGCAATATCACTCAGCAATGAAATCTGTGTCATCAGGCCCGTAGCGGCATAGTGAGTGGATGCAGGTACGGTGATTCTACGTGAACTACGTCACACAGAAAAAGAAACATCATAAGATATCACTAATACACGGAATGTAAACTTGACTACACATGAACTGAATTACAAAACAGAACAGTGTCTCAAATTTAGAAAACCAACTAGTGCTTGCTTATGGGGAAAGGTGCCTTGGGGTGCTGCATAAAACCAGAGACTGAAATTAGCACAGATAACTTTCCATAAGCCAAATATGTAATAGACAAGACCTACTCCTTGCTCAACGAAATGGACCCAACACCACATATTCAACGCCTAGGAATATACCTGACTAGGAAGAATCTTAAAACCCATGGATATATATGTCTCCGTAAGAGAATCAAGCGTGTGTACAGCGGCCGAAACGCAGCAGTGAAAATCCGATAAATCCCATTATCAAAATAAATTTCGAAAACAAAACACAAAGACAGTGAAATAGAGAGCAATTCTTAACTAATTCACTCAGGGCATGTGATGCAACCGGGATTGACCACATCTACACCCAGAGCTGGTTGAGACATAAGGCTGGACACTTCAGGCTGATAGCATTGGTGAGTTTCGGTGAGCAAATGCAGACCCTTTGAAGTCATACTGCATGGTACCCATTCCATGGGTCCCAACTCTCCAGGTTCAAGGGATTCTTCCTCCAGCTAAAACATGCATGGGAAACCCAGAGTATCGTCCACCGTGTGATTGGGAAACGATTTAAAATGCATCTCAGTTTTCGTATCCTGGTCCTCGGGTTCACCATTCCAGATGCTTTACTAACACTCTCCCCGCTTGGAGAGTCAGTGCCTTTAACCTCCTGTTTGGCACAGCTTGCAATTTCTGTGCAAGATGAACAGGAATAGGGAGAACCAATGAGAGACTAGCTGTAGGTGTCTGCACGGGCAAATGTAACGCTCATTGCCCACCAGGAAGAGGAATTAAACAAAGGCTCAGTGTGCCCTGCTGGAAACAGATTAGGGCCTGAAGCAATCCTGCGGTTTTGTGCCCAGCTCACAAGAAAGCGAGTTGAAGAAAGGAGCTCAGGGGCACTGTACTTCACAAACCTGCAGAGTTATAAATGACAGCTATCCTCCAAAAATATATTGAAGTAAGCCTGCGAAGGGGACTTGAAAGCGGGGCTGAATTTCAGGAAAACGATTGCAGGGGGTAGACTGGAATTGCCCTGAAAGCATAGGAAAAGAGGCACAACGTCGACAATGATGCACTTGGCCAAAAAGGGCGTATGCGTTTTTTCCTGAATATATTCAGGAAAAAACGCATACGCCCTTTTTGGCCAACCAAGCAAGCCTGTAAAGGAAATCTGCACTACAATGAAATCTCACTGCCCCCCCGGGCAAAAGGGCCATCTGAAAAAAGTGTAAAATCCAGAAAGGTAGGACAGGATATGGAGAACAGGGAGCCTTGTTATGCTGATTGGCAGGATGTAAATTGCCAGCAGCCACCCTGGAGAAGTGTATGGTGTTTCCTGAAACACGTAAGAAACAAAGCAACACAGCCTATGGCACTTCCACTTATGGTCCTATAGCTTACGGAAATTAAAATCAAAAACAGACAGCCACCCCAATATTTGAGACGGCTGTGTTCACAAGAAGCTCGTCTACAGTATCAGGTAAATATCCCAGAAAGCAAAAAATGGATAAAGAAGTTGTGGCACGTACGTGCAATGCAATATCACTCAGCAATGAAATCTGTGTCATCAGGCCCGTAGCGGCATAGTGAGTGGATGCAGGTACGGTGATTCTACGTGAACTACGTCACACAGAAAAAGAAACATCATAAGATATCACTAATACACGGAATGTAAACTTGACTACACATGAACTGAATTACAAAACAGAACAGTGTCTCAAATTTAGAAAACCAACTAGTGCTTGCTTATGGGGAAAGGTGCCTTGGGGTGCTGCATAAAACCAGAGACTGAAATTAGCACAGATAACTTTCCATAAGCCAAATATGTAATAGACAAGACCTACTCCTTGCTCAACGAAATGGACCCAACACCACATATTCAACGCCTAGGAATATACCTGACTAGGAAGAATCTTAAAACCCATGGATATATATGTCTCCGTAAGAGAATCAAGCGTGTGTACAGCGGCCGAAACGCAGCAGTGAAAATCCGATAAATCCCATTATCAAAATAAATTTCGAAAACAAAACACAAAGACAGTGAAATAGAGAGCAATTCTTAACTAATTCACTCAGGGCATGTGATGCAACCGGGATTGACCACATCTACACCCAGAGCTGGTTGAGACATAAGGCTGGACACTTCAGGCTGATAGCATTGGTGAGTTTCGGTGAGCAAATGCAGACCCTTTGAAGTCATACTGCATGGTACCCATTCCATGGTTCCCAACTCTCCAGGTTCAAGGGATTCTTCCTCCAGCTAAAACATGCATGGGAAACCCAGAGTATCGTCCACCGTGTGATTGTGAAACGATTTAAAATGCATCTCAGTTTTCGTTTCCTGGTCCTCGGGTTCACCATTCCAGATGCTTTACTAACACTCTCCCCGCTTGGAGAGTCAGTGCCTTTAACCTCCTGTTTGGCACAGCTTGCAATTTCTGTGCAAGATGAACAGGAATAGGGAGAACCAATGAGAGACTAGCTGTAGGTGTCTGCACGGGCAAATGTAACGCTCATTGCCCACCAGGAAGAGGAATTAAACAAAGGCTCAGTGTGCCCTGCTGGAAACAGATTAGGGCCTGAAGCAATCCTGCGGTTTTGTGCCCAGCTCACAAGAAAGCGAGTTGAAGAAAGGAGCTCAGGGGCACTGTACTTCACAAACCTGCAGAGTTATAAATGACAGCTATCCTCCAAAAATATATTGAAGTAAGTCTGCGAAGGGGACTTGAAAGCATGGCTGAATTTCAGGAAAACGATTGCAGGGGGTAGACTGGAATTGCCCTGAAAGCATAGGAAAAGAGGCAGAACGTCGACAATGATGCACTTGGCCAAAAAGGGCGTATGCGTTTTTTCCTGAATATATTCAGGAAAAAACGCATACGCCCTTTTTGGCCAACCAAGCAAGCCTGTAAAGGAAATCTGCACTACAATGAAATCTCACTGCCCCCCCGGGCAAAAGGGCCATCTGAAAAAAGTGTAAAATCCAGAAAGGTAGGACAGGATATGGAGAACAGGGAGCCTTGTTATGCTGATTGGCAGGATGTAAATTGCCAGCAGCCACCCTGGAGAAGTGTATGGTGTTTCCTGAAACACGTAAGAAACAAAGCAACACAGCCTATGGCACTTCCACTTATGGTCCTATAGCTTACGGAAATTAAAATCAAAAACAGACAGCCACCCCAATATTTGGGACGGCTGTGTTCACAAGAAGCTCGTCTACACTATCAGGTAAATATCCCAGAAAGCAAAAAATGGATAAAGAAGTTGTGGCACGTACGTGCAATGCAATATCACTCAGCAATGAAATCTGTGTCATCAGGCCCGTAGCGGCATAGTAAGTGGATGCAGGTACGGTGATTCTACGTGAACTACGTCACACAGAAAAAGAAACATCATAAGATATCACTAATACACGGAATGTAAACTTCACTACACATGAACTGAATTACAAAACAGAACAGGGTCTCAAATTTAGAAAACCAACTAGTGCTTGCTTATGGGGAAAGGTGCGTTGGGGTGCTGCATAAAACCAGAGACTGAAATTAGCACAGATAACATTCCATAAGCCAAATATGTAATAGACAAGACCTACTCCTTGCTCAACGAAATGGACTCAACACCACATATTCAACGCCTAGGAATATACCTGACTAGGAAGAATCTTAAAACCCATGGATATATATGTCTCCGTAAGAGAATCAAGCGTGTGTACAGCGGCGGAAATGCAGCAGTGAAAATCCGATAAATCCCATTATCAAAATAAATTTCGAAAACAAAACACAAAGACAGTGAAATAGAGAGCAATTCTTAACTAATTCACTCAGGGCATGTGATGCAACCGGGATTGACCACATCTACACCCAGAGCTGGTTGAGACATAAGGCTGGACACTTCAGGCTGATAGCATTGGTGAGTTTCGGTGAGCAAATGCAGACCCTTTGAAGTCATACTGCATGGTACCCATTCCATGGGTCCCAACTCTCCAGGTTCAAGGGATTCTTCCTCCAGCTAAAACATGCATGGGAAACCCAGAGTATCGTCCACCGTGTGATTGGGAAATGATTGAAAATGCATCTCAGTTTTCGTTTCCTGGTCCTCGGGTTCACCATTCCAGATGCTTTACTAACACTCTCCCCGCTTGGAGAGTCAGTGCCTTTAACCTCCTGTTTGGCACAGCTTGCAATTTCTGTGCAAGATGAACAGGAATAGGGAGAACCAATGAGAGACTAGCTGTAGGTGTCTGCACGGGCAAATGTAACGCTCATTGCCCACCAGGAAGAGGAATTAAACAAAGGCTCAGTGTGCCCTGCTGGAAACAGATTAGGGCCTGAAGCAATCCTGCGGTTTTGTGCCCAGCTCACAAGAAAGCGAGTTGAAGAAAGGAGCTCAGGGGCACTGTACTTCATAAACCTCCAGAGTTATAAATGACAGCTATCCTCCAAAAATATATTGAAGTAAGTCTGCGAAGGGGACTTGAAAGCAGGGCTGAATTTCAGGAAAACGATTGCAGGGGGTAGACTGGAATTGCCCTGAAAGCATAGGAAAAGAGGCAGAACGTCGACAATGATGCACTTGGCCAAAAAGGGCGTATGCGTTTTTTCCTGAATATATTCAGGAAAAAACGCATACGCCCTTTTTGGCCAACCAAGCAAGCCTGTAAAGGAAATCTGCACTACAATGAAATCTCACTGCCCCCCCGGGCAAAAGGGCCATCTGAAAAAAGTGTAAAATCCAGAAAGGTAGGACAGGATATGGAGAACAGGGAGCCTTGTTATGCTGATTGGCAGGATGTAAATTGCCAGCAGCCACCCTGGAGAAGTGTATGGTGTTTCCTGAAACACGTAAGAAACAAAGCAACACAGCCTATGGCACTTCCACTTATGGTCCTATAGCTTACGGAAATTAAAATCAAAAACAGACAGCCACCCCAATATTTGGGACGGCTGTGTTCACAAGAAGCTCGTCTACAGTATCAGGTAAATATCCCAGAAAGCAAAAAATGGATAAAGAAGTTGTGGCACGTACGTGCAATGCAATATCACTCAGCAATGAAATCTGTGTCATCAGGCCCGTAGCGGCATAGTAAGTGGATGCAGGTACGGTGATTCTACGTGAACTACGTCACACAGAAAAAGAAACATCATAAGATATCACTAATACACGGAATGTAAACTTCACTACACATGAACTGAATTACAAAACAGAACAGGGTCTCAAATTTAGAAAACCAACTAGTGCTTGCTTATGGGGAAAGGTGCGTTGGGGTGCTGCATAAAACCAGAGACTGAAATTAGCACAGATAACATTCCATAAGCCAAATATGTAATAGACAAGACCTACTCCTTGCTCAACGAAATGGACTCAACACCACATATTCAACGCCTAGGAATATACCTGACTAGGAAGAATCTTAAAACCCATGGATATATATGTCTCCGTAAGAGAATCAAGCGTGTGTACAGCGGCGGAAATGCAGCAGTGAAAATCCGATAAATCCCATTATCAAAATAAATTTCGAAAACAAAACACAAAGACAGTGAAATAGAGAGCAATTCTTAAATAATTCACTCAGGGCATGTGATGCAACCGGGATTGACCACATCTACACCCAGAGCTGGTTGAGACATAAGGCTGGACACTTCTGGCTGCTAGCACTGGTGAGTTTCGGTGAGCAAATGCAGACCCTTTGAAGTCATACTGCATGGTACCCATTCCATGGGTCTGAACTCTCCAGGTTCAAGGCATTCTTCCTCCAGCTAAAACATGCATGGGAAACCCAGAGTATCGTCCACCGTGTGATTGGGAAACGATTTAAAATGCATCTCAGTTTTCGTATCCTGGTCCTCGGGTTCACCATTGCAGATGCTTTACTAACACTCTCCCTGCTTGGAGAGTCAGTGCCTTTAACCTCCTGTTTGGCACAGCTTGCCATTTCTGTGCAAGATGAACAGGAATAGGGAGAACCAATGAGAGACTAGCTGTAGGTGTCTGCACAGGCAAATGTAACGCTCATTGCCCACCAGGAAGAGGAATTAAACAAAGGCTCAGTGTGCCCTGCTGGAAACAGATTAGGGCCTGAAGCAATCCTGCGGTTTTGTGCCCAGCTCACAAGAAAGCGAGTTGAAGAAAGGAGCTCAGGGGCACTGTACTTCACAAACCTGCAGAGTTATAAATGACAGCTATCCTCCAAAAATATATTGAAGTAAGCCTGCGAAGGGGACTTGAAAGCGGGGCTGAATTTCAGGAAAACGATTGCAGGGGGTAGACTGGAATTGCCCTGAAAGCATAGGAAAAGAGGCACAACGTCGACAATGATGCACTTGGCCAAAAAGGGCGTATGCGTTTTTTCCTGAATATATTCAGGAAAAAACGCATACGCCCTTTTTGGCCAACCAAGCAAGCCTGTAAAGGAAATCTGCACTACAATGAAATCTCACTGCCCCCCCGGGCAAAAGGGCCATCTGAAAAAACTAAAATCCAGAAAGGTAGGACAGGATATGGAGAACAGGGAGCCTTGTTATGCTGATTGGCAGGATGTAAATTGCCAGCAGCCACCCTGGAGAAGTGTATGGTGTTTCCTGAAACACGTAAGAAACAAAGCAACACAGCCTATGGCACTTCCACTTATGGTCCTATAGCTTACGGAAATTAAAATCAAAAACAGACAGCCACCCCAATATTTGGGACGGCTGTGTTCACAAGAAGCTCGTCTACAGTATCAGGTAAATATCCCAGAAAGCAAAAAATGGATAAAGAAGTTGTGGCACGTACGTGCAATGCAATATCACTCAGCAATGAAATCTGTGTCATCAGGCCCGTAGCGGCATAGTAAGTGGATGCAGGTACGGTGATTCTACGTGAACTACGTCACACAGAAAAAGAAACATCATAAGATATCACTAATACACGGAATGTAAACTTGACTACACATGAACTGAATTACAAAACAGAACAGGGTCTCAAATTTAGAAAACCAACTAGTGCTTGCTTATGGGGAAAGGTGCGTTGGGGTGCTGCATAAAACCAGAGACTGAAATTAGCACAGATAACATTCCATAAGCCAAATATGTAATAGACAAGACCTACTCCTTGCTCAACGAAATGGACTCAACACCACATATTCAACGACTAGGAATATACCTGACTAGGAAGAATCTTAAAACCCATGGATATATATGTCTCCGTAAGAGAATCAAGCGTGTGTACAGCAGCGGAAATGCAGCAGTGAAAATCCGATAAATCCCATTATCAAAATAAATTTCGAAAACAAAACACAAAGACAGTGAAATAGAGAGCAATTCTTAAATAATTCACTCAGGGCATGTGATGCAACCGGGATTGACCACATCTACACCCAGAGCTGGTTGAGACATAAGGCTGGACACTTCTGGCTGATAGCACTGGTGAGTTTCGGTGAGCAAATGCAGACCCTTTGAAGTCATACTGCATGGTACCCATTCCATGGGTCCCAACTCTCCAGGTTCAAGGCATTCTTCCTCCAGCTAAAACATGCATGGGAAACCCAGAGTATCGTCCACCGTGTGATTGGGAAACGATTTAAAATGCATCTCAGTTTTCGTATCCTGGTCCTCGGGTTCACCATTCCAGATGCTTTACTAACACTCTCCCCGCTTGGAGAGTCAGTGCCTTTAAACTCCTGTTTGGCACAGCTTGCCATTTCTGTGCAAGATGAACAGGAATAGGGAGAACCAATGAGAGACTAGCTGTAGGTGTCTGCACGGGCAAATGTAACGCTCATTGCCCACCAGGAAGAGGAATTAAACAAAGGCTCAGTGTGCCCTGCTGGAAACAGATTAGGGCCTGAAGCAATCCTGCGGTTTTGTGCCCAGCTCACAAGAAATCGAGTTGAAGAAAGGAGCTCAGGGGCACTGTACTTCACAAACCTGCAGAGTTATAAATGACAGCTATCCTCCAAAAATATATTGAAGTAAGCCTGCGAAGGGGACTTGAAAGCGGGGCTGAATTTCAGGAAAACGATTGCAGGGGGTAGACTGGAATTGCCCTGAAAGCATAGGAAAAGAGGCAGAACGTCGACAATGATGCACTTGGCCAAAATGGGCGTATGCGTTTTTTCCTGAATATATTCAGGAAAAAACGCATACGCCCTTTTTGGCCAACCAAGCAAGCCTGTAAAGGAAATCTGCACTACAATGAAATCTCACTGCCCCCCCGGGCAAAAGGGCCATCTGAAAAAAGTGTAAAATCCAGAAAGGTAGGACAGGATATGGAGAACAGGGAGCCTTGTTATGCTGATTGGCAGGATGTAAATTGCCAGCAGCCACCCTGGAGAAGTGTATGGTGTTTCCTGAAACACGTAAGAAACAAAGCAACACAGCCTATGGCACTTCCACTTATGGTCCTATAGCTTTCGGAAATTAAAATCAAAAACAGACAGCCACCCCAATATTTGGGACGGCTGTGTTCACAAGAAGCTCGTCTACAGTATCAGGTAAATATCCCAGAAAGCAAAAAATGGATAAAGAAGTTGTGGCACGTACGTACAATGCAATACCACTCAGCAATGAAATCTGTGTCATCAGGCCCGTAGCGGCATAGTGAGTGGATGCAGGTACGGTGATTCTACGTGAACTACGTCACACAGAAAAAGAAACATCATAAGATATCACTAATACACGGAATGTAAACTTGACTACACATGAACTGAATTACAAAAAAGAACAGGGTCTCAAATTTAGAAAACCAACTAGTGCTTGCTTATGGGGAAAGGTGCCTTGGGGTGCTGCATAAAACCAGAGACTGAAATTAGCACAGATAACTTTCCATAAGCCAAATATGTAATAGACAAGACCTACTCCTTGCTCAATGAAATGGACCCAACACCACATATTCAACGCCTAGGAATATACCTGACTAGGAAGAATCTTAAAACCCATGGATATATATGTCTCCGTAAGAGAATCAAGCGTGTGTACAGCAGCCGAAACGCAGCAGTGAAAATCCGATAAATCCCATTATCAAAATAAATTTCGAAAACAAAACACAAAGACAGTGAAATAGAGAGCAATTCTTAACTAATTCACTCAGGGCATGTGATGCAACTGGGATTGACCACATCTACACCCAGAGCTGGTTGAGACATAAGGCTGGACACTTCAGGCTGATAGCATTGGTGAGTTTCGGTGAGCAAATGCAGACCCTTTGAAGTCATACTGCATGGTACCCATTCCATGGGTCCCAACTCTCCAGGTTCAAGGGATTCTTCCTCCAGCTAAAACATGCATGGGAAACCCAGAGTATCGTCCACCGTGTGATTGGGAAATGATTTAAAATGCATCTCAGTTTTCGTTTCCTGGTCCTCGGGTTCACCATTCCAGATGCTTTACTAACACTCTCCCCGCTTGGAGAGTCAGTGCCTTTAACCTCCTGTTTGGCACAGCTTGCAATTTCTGTGCAAGATGAACAGGAATAGGGAGAACCAATGAGAGACTAGCTGTAGGTGTCTGCACGGGCAAATGTAACGCTCATTGCCCACCAGGAAGAGGAATTAAACAAAGGCTCAGTTTGCCCTGCTGGAAACAGATTAGGGCCTGAAGCAATCCTGCGGTTTTGTGCCCAGCTCACAAGAAAGCGAGTTGAAGAAAGGAGCTCAGGGGCACTGTACTTCATAAACCTGCAGAGTTATAAATGACAGCTATCCTCCAAAAATATATTGAAGTAAGCCTGCGAAGGGGACTTGAAAGCGGGGCTGAATTTCAGGAAAACGATTGCAGGGGGTAGACTGGAATTGCCCTGAAAGCATAGGAAAAGAGGCACAACGTCGACAATGATGCACTTGGCCAAAAAGGGCGTATGCGTTTTTTCCTGAATATATTCAGGAAAAAACGCATACGCCCTTTTGGCCAACCAAGCAAGCCTGTAAAGGAAATCTGCACTACAATGAAATCTCACTGCCCCCCCGGGCAAAAGGGCCATCTGAAAAAAGTGTAAAATCCAGAAAGGTAGGACAGGATATGGAGAACAGGGAGCCTTGTTATGCTGATTGGCAGGATGTAAATTGCCAGCAGCCACCCTGGAGAAGTGTATGGTGTTTCCTGAAACACGTAAGAAACAAAGCAACACAGCCTATGGCAATTCCACTTATGGTCCTATAGCTTACGGAAAATAAAATCAAAAACAGACAGCCACCCCAATATTTGGGACGGCTGTGTTCACAAGAAGCTCGTCTACAGTATCAGGTAAATATCCCAGAAAGCAAAAAATGGATAAAGAAGTTGTGGCACGTACGTACAATGCAATATCACTCAGCAATGAAATCTGTGTCATCAGGCCCGTAGCGGCATAGTGAGTGGATGCAGGTACGGTGATTCTACGTGAACTACGTCACACAGAAAAAGAAACATCATAAGATATCACTAATACACGGAATGTAAACTTGACTACACATGAACTGAATTACAAAACAGAACAGGGTCTCAAATTTAGAAAACCAACTAGTGCTTGCTTATAGGGAAAGGTGCGTTGGGGTGCTGCATAAAACCAGAGACTGAAATTAGCACAGATAACATTCCATAAGCCAAATATGTAATAGACAAGACCTACTCCTTGCTCAACGAAATGGACCCAACACCACATATTCAACGCCTAGGAATATACCTGACTAGGAAGAATCTTAAAACCCATGGATATATATGTCTCCGTAAGAGAATCAAGCGTGTGTACAGCGGCTGAAACGCAGCAGTGAAAATCCGATAAATCCCATTATCAAAATAAATTTCGAAAACAAAACACAAAGACAGTGAAATAGAGAGCAATTCTTAACTAATTCACTCAGGGCATGTGATGCAACCGGGATTGACCACATCTACACCCAGAGCTGGTTGAGACATAAGGCTGGACACTTCAGGCTGATAGCATTGGTGAGTTTCGGTGAGCAAATGCAGACCCTTTGAAGTCATACTGCATGGTACCTATTCCATGGGTCCCAACTCTTCAGGTTCAAGGGATTCTTCCTCCAGCTAAAACATGCATGGGAAACCCAGAGTATCGTCCACCGTGTGATTGGGAAACGATTTAAAATGCATCTCAGTTTTCGTATCCTGGTCCTCGGGTTCACCATTCCAGATGCTTTACTAACACTCTCCCTGCTTGGAGAGTCAGTGCCTTTAACCTCCTGTTTGGCAGAGCTTGCAATTTCTGTGCAAGATGAACATTAATAGGGAGAAACAATGAGAGACTAGCTATAGGTGTCTGCACGGGCAAATGTAACGCTCATTTCCCACCAGGAAGAGGAATTAACCAAAGGCTCAGTGTGCCCTGCTGGAAACAGATTAGGGCCTGCAGCAATCCTGCGGTTTTGTGCCCAGCTCACAAGAAAGCGAGTTGAAGAAAGGAGCTCAGGGGCACTGTAATTCACAAACCTGCAGAGTTATAAATGACAGCTATCCTCCAAAAATATATTGAAGTAAGCCTGCGAAGGGGACTTGAAAGCGGGGCAGAATTACAGGAAAACGATTGCAGGGGTAGACTGGAACTGCCCTGAAAGCATAGGAAAAGAGGCAGAACGTCGACAATGATGCACTTGGCCAAAAAGGGCGTATGCGTTTTTTCCTGAATATATTCAGGAAAAAACGCATACGCCCTTTTTGGCCAACCAAGCAAGCCTATAAAGGAAATCTGCACCACAACGAAGTCTCACTGCCCCCCGGGCAAAAGGGCCATCGGAAAAAAGTGTAAAATCCAGAAAGGTAGGACAGGATATGGAGAACAGGGAGCCTTGTTATGCTGATTGGCAGGATGTAAATTGCCAGCAGCCACCCTGGAGAAGTGTATGGTGTTTCCTGAAACACGTAAGAAACAAAGCAACACAGCCTATGGCACTTCCACTTATGGTCCTATAGCTTACGGAAATTAAAATCAAAAACAGACAGCCACCCCAATATTTGGGACGGCTGTGTTCACAAGAAGCTCGTCTACAGTATCAGGTAAATATCCCAGAAAGCAAACAATGGATAAAGAAGTTGTGGCACGTACGTACAATGCAATATCACTCAGCAATGAAATCTGTGTCATCAGGCCCGTAGCGGCATAATGAGAGGATGCAGATACGGTGATTCTACGTGAACTACGTCACACAGAAAAAGAAACATCATAAGATATCACTAATACACGGAATGTAAACTTGACTACACATGAACTGAATTACAAAACAGAACAGGGTCTCAAATTTAGAAAACCAACTAGTGCTTGCTTATGGGGAAAGGTGCTTTGGGGTGCTGCATAAAACCAGAGACTGAAATTAGCACAGATAACATTCCATAAGCCAAATATGTAATAGACAAGACCTACTCCTTGCTCAACGAAATGGACTCAACACCACATATTCAACGCCTAGGAATATACCTGACTAGGAAGAATCTTAAAACCCATGGATATATATGTCTCCGTAAGAGAATCAAGCGTGTGTACAGCGGCCGAAACGCAGCAGTGAAAATCCGATAAATCCCATTATCAAAATAAATTTCGAAAACAAAACACAAAGACAGTGAAATAGAGAGCAATTCTTAACTAATTCACTCAGGGCATGTGATGCAACCGGGATTGACCACATCTACACCCACAGCTGGTTGAGACATAAGGCTGGACACTTCAGGCTGATAGCATTGGTGAGTTTCGGTGAGCAAATGCAGACCCTTTGAAGTCATACTGCATGGTACCCATTCCATGGGTCCCAACTCTCCAGGTTCAAGGGATTCTTCCTCCAGCTAAAACATGCATGCGAAACCCAGAGTATCGTCCACTGTGTGATTGGGAAACGATTTAAAATGAATCTCAGTTTTCGTTTCCTGGTCCTCGGGTTCACCATTCCAGATGCTTTACTAACACTCTCCCCGCTTGGAGAGTCAGTGCCTTTAACTTCCTGTTTCGCACAGCTTGCCATTTCTGTGCAAGATGAACAGGAATAGGGAGAACCAATGAGAGACTAGCTGTAGGTGTCTGCACGGGCAAATGTAACGCTCATTGCCCACCAGGAAGAGGAATTAAACAAAGGCTCAGTGTGCCCTGCTGGAAACAGATTAGGGCCTGAAGCAATCCTGCGGTTTTGTGCCCAGCTCACAAGAAAGCGAGTTGAAGAAAGAAGCTCAGGGGCACTGTACTTCACAAACCTGCAGAGTTATAAATGACAGCTATTCTCCAAAAATATATTGAAGTAAGCCTGCGAAGGGGACTTGAAAGCGGGGCTGAATTTCAGGAAAACGATTGCAGGGGGTAGACTGGAATTGCCCTGAAAGCATAGGAAAAGAGGCAGAACGTCGACAATGATGCACTTGGCCAAAAAGTGCGTATGCGTTTTTTCCTGAATATATTCAGGAAAAAACGCATACGCCCTTTTTGGCCAACCAAGCAAGCCTGTAAAGGAAATCTGCACTACAATGAAATCTCACTGCCCCTCCCCCCCGGGCAAAAGGGCCATCTGAAAAAAGTGTAAAATCCAGAAAGGTAGGACAGGATATGGAGAACAGGGAGCCTTGTTATGCTGATTGGCAGGATGTAAATTGCCAGCAGCCACCCTGGAGAAGTGTATGGTGTTTCCTGAAACACGTAAGAAACAAAGCAACACAGCCTATGGCACTTCCGCTTATGGTCCTATAGCTTACGGAAATTAAAATCAAAAACAGACAGCCACCCCAATATTTGGGACGGCTGTGTTCACAAGAAGCTCGTCTACAGTATCAGGTAAATATCCCAGAAAGCAAAAAATGGATAAAGAAGTTGTGGCACGTACGTACAATGCAATATCACTCAGCAATGAAATCTGTGTCATCAGGCCCGTAGCGGCATAGTGAGTGGATGCAGGTACGGTGATTCTACGTGAACTACGTCACACAGAAAAAGAAACATCATAAGATATCACTAATACACGGAATGTAAACTTGACTACACATGAACTGAATTACAAAAAAGAACAGGGTCTCAAATTTAGAAAACCAACTAGTGCTTGCTTATGGGGAAAGGTGCCTTGGGGTGCTGCATAAAACCAGAGACTGAAATTAGCACAGATAACTTTCCAGAAGCCAAATATGTAATAGACAAGACCTACTCCTTGCTCAACGAAATGGACCCAACACCACATATTCAACGCCTAGGAATATACCTGACTAGGAAGAATCTTAAAACCCATGGATATATATGTCTCCGTAAGAGAATCAAGCGTGTGTACAGCGGCCGAAACGCAGCAGTGAAAATCCGATAAATCCCATTATCAAAATAAATTTCGAAAACAAAACACAAAGACAGTGAAATAGAGAGCAATTCTTAAATAATTCACTCAGGGCATGTGATGCAACCGGGATTGACCACATCTACACCCACAGCTGGTTGAGACATAAGGCTGGACACTTCAGGCTGATAGCATTGGTGAGTTTCGGTGAGCAAATGCAGACCCTTTGAAGTCATACTGCATGGTACCCATTCCATGGGTCCCAACTCTCCAGGTTCAAGGGATTCTTCCTCCAGCTAAAACATGCATGGGAAACCCAGAGTATCGTCCACCGTGTGATTGGGAAATGATTTAAAATGCATCTCAGTTTTCGTTTCCTGGTCCTCGGGTTCACCATTCCAGATGCTTTACTAACACTCTCCCCGCTTGGAGAGTCAGTGCCTTTAACCTCCTGTTTGGCACAGCTTGCAATTTCTGTGCAAGATGAACAGGAATAGGGAGAACCAATGAGAGACTAGCTGTAGGTGTCTGCACGGGCAAATGTAACGCTCATTGCCCACCAGGAAGAGGAATTAAACAAAGGCTCAGTGTGCCCTGCTGGAAACAGATTAGGGCCTGAAGCAATCCTGCGGTTTTGTGCCCAGCTCACAAGAAAGCGAGTTGAAGAAAGGAGCTCAGGGGCACTGTACTTCACAAACCTGCAGAGTTATAAATGACAGCTATCCTCCAAAAATATATTGAAGAAAGCCTGCGAAGGGGACTTGAAAGCGGGGCTGAATTTCAGGAAAACGATTGCAGGGGGTAGACTGGAATTGCCCTGAAAGCATAGGAAAAGAGGCACAATGTCGACAATGATGCACTTGGCCAAAAAGGGCGTATGCGTTTTTTCCTGAATATATTCAGGAAAAAACGCATACGCCATTTTTGGCCAACCAAGCAAGCCTGTAAAGGAAATCTGCACTACAATGAAATCTCACTGCCCCCCCGGGCAAAAGGGCCATCTGAAAAAAGTGTAAAATCCAGAAAGGTAGGACAGGATATGGAGAACAGGGAGCCTTGTTATGCTGATTGGCAGGATGTAAATTGCCAGCAGCCACCCTGGAGAAGTGTATAGTGTTTCCTGAAACACGTAAGAAACAAAGCAACACAGCCTATGGCACTTCCACTTATGGTCCTATAGCTTACGGAAATTAAAATCAAAAACAGACAGCCACCCCAATATTTGGGACGGCTGTGTTCACAAGAAGCTCGTCTACAGTATCAGGTAAATATTCCAGAAAGCAAAAAATGGATAAAGAAGTTGTGGCACGTACGTACAATGCAATATCACTCAGCAATGAAATCTGTGTCATCAGGCCCGTAGCGGCATAGTGAGTGGATGCAGGTACGGTGATTCTACGTGAACTACGTCACACAGAAAAAGAAACATCATAAGATATCACTAATACACGGAATGTAAACTTGACTACACATGAACTGAATTACAAAAAAGAACAGGATCTCAAATTTAGAAAACCAACTAGTGCTTGCTTATGGGGAAAGGTGCGTTGGGGTGCTGCATAAAACCAGAGACTGAAATTAGCACAGATAACATTCCATAAGCCAAATATGTAATAGACAAGACCTACTCCTTGCTCAACGAAATGGACTAAACACCACATATTCAACGCCTAGGAATATACCTGACTAGGAAGAATCTTAAAACCCATGGATATATATGTCTCCGTAAGAGAATCAAGCGTGTGTACAGCAGCGGAAATGCAGCAGTGAAAATCCGATAAATCCCATTATCAAAATAAATTTCGAAAACAAAACACAAAGACAGTGAAATAGAGAGCAATTCTTAAATAATTCACTCAGGGCATGTGATGCAACCGGGATTGACCACATCTACACCCAGAGCTGGTTGAGACATAAGGCTGGACACTTCAGGCTGATAGCACTGGTGAGTTTCGGTGAGCAAATGCAGACCCTTTGAAGTCATACTCCATGGTACCCATTCCATGGGTCCCAACTCTCCAGGTTCAAGGCATTCTTCCTCCAGCTAAAACATGCATGGGAAACCCAGAGTATCGTCCACCGTGTGATTGGGAAACGATTTAAAATGCATCTCAGTTTTCGTATCCTGGTCCTCGGGTTCACCATTCCAGATGCTTTACTAACACTCTCCCCGCTTGGAGAGTCAGTGCCTTTAACCTCCTGTTTGGCACAGCTTGCCATTTCTGTGCAAGATGAACAGGAATAGGGAGAACCAATGAGAGACTAGCTGTAGGTGTCTGCACGGGCAAATGTAACGCTCATTGCCCACCAGGAAGAGGAATTAAACAAAGGCTCAGTGTGCCCTGCTGGAAACAGATTAGGGCCTGAAGCAATCCTGCGGTTTTGTGCCCAGCTCACAAGAAAGCGAGTTGAAGAAATGAGCTCAGGGGCACTGTACTTCACAAACCTGCAGAGTTATAAATGACAGCTATCCTCCAAAAATATATTGAAGTAAGCCTGCGAAGGGGACTTGAAAGCGGGGCTGAATTTCAGGAAAACGATTGCAGGGGGTAGACTGGAATTGCCCTGAAAGCATAGGAAAAGAGGCAGAACGTCGACAATGATGCACTTGGCCAAAAAGGGCGTATGCGTTTTTTCCTGAATATATTCAGGAAAAAACGCATACGCCCTTTTTGGCCAACCAAGCAAGCCTGTAAAGGAAATCTGCACTACAATGAAATCTCACTGCCCCCCCGGGCAAAAGGGCCATCTGAAAAAAGTGTAAAATCCAGAAAGGTAGGACAGGATATGGAGAACAGGGAGCCTTGTTATGCTGATTGGCAGGATGTAAATTGCCAGCAGCCACCCTGGAGAAGTGTATGGTGTTTCCTGAAACACGTAAGAAACAAAGCAACACAGCCTATGGCACTTCCACTTATGGTCCTATAGCTTACGGAAATTAAAATCAAAAACAGACAGCCACCCCAATATTTGGGACGGCTGTGTTCACAAGAAGCTCGTCTACAGTATCAGGTAAATATCCCAGAAAGCAAAAAATGGATAAAGAAGTTGTGGCACGTACGTACAATGCAATATCACTCAGCAATGAAATCTGTGTCATCAGGCCCGTAGCGGCATAGTGAGTGGATGCAGGTACGGTGATTCTACGTGAACTACGTCACACAGAAAAAGAAACATCATAAGATATCACTAATACACGGAATGTAAACTTGACTACACATGAACTGAATTACAAAAAAGAACAGGGTCTCAAATTTAGAAAACCAACTAGTGCTTGCTTATGGGGAAAGGTGCCTTGGGGTGCTGCATAAAACCAGAGACTGAAATTAGCACAGATAACTTTCCATAAGCCAAATATGTAATAGACAAGACCTACTCCTTGCTCAATGAAATGGACCCAACACCACATATTCAACGCCTAGGAATATACCTGACTAGGAAGAATATTAAAACCCATGGATATATATGTCTCCGTAAGAGAATCAAGCGTGTGTACAGCGGCCGAAACGCAGCAGTGAAAATCCGATAAATCCCTTTATCAAAATAAATTTCGAAAACAAAACACAAAGACAGTGAAATAGAGAGCAATTCTTAAATAATTCACTCAGGGCATGTGATGCAACTGGGATTGACCACATCTACACCCAGAGCTGGTTGAGACATAAGGCTGGACACTTCAGGCTGATAGCATTGGTGAGTTTCGGTGAGCAAATGCAGACCCTTTGAAGTCATACTGCATGGTACCCATTCCATGGGTCCCAACTCTCCAGGTTCAAGGGATTCTTCCTCCAGCTAAAACATGCATGGGAAACCCAGAGTATCGTCCACCGTGTGATTGGGAAATGATTTAAAATGCATCTCAGTTTTCGTTTCCTGGTCCTCGGGTTCACCATTCCAGATGCTTTACTAACACTCTCCCCGCTTGGAGAGTCAGTGCCTTTAACCTCCTGTTTGGCACAGCTTGCAATTTCTGTGCAAGATGAACAGGAATAGGGAGAACCAATGAGAGACTAGCTGTAGGTGTCTGCACGGGCAAATGTAACGCTCATTGCCCACCAGGAAGAGGAATTAAACAAAGGCTCAGTGTGCCCTGCTGGAAACAGATTAGGGCCTGAAGCAATCCTGCGGTTTTGTGCCCAGCTCACAAGAAAGCGAGTTGAAGAAAGGAGCTCAGGAGCACTGTACTTCACAAACCTGCAGAGTTATAAATGACAGCTATCATCCAAAAGTATATTGAAGTAAGCCTGCGAAGGGGACTTGAAAGCGGGGCTGAATTTCAGGAAAACGATTGCAGGGGGTAGACTGGAATTGCCCTGAAAGCATAGGAAAAGAGGCACAACGTCGACAATGATGCACTTGGCCAAAAAGGGCGTATGCGTTTTTTCCTGAATATATTCAGGAAAAAACGCATACGCCCTTTTTGGCCAACCAAGCAAGCCTGGAAAGGAAATCTGCACTACAATGAAATCTCACTGCCCCCCCGGGCAAAAGGGCCATCTGAAAAAACTGTAAAATCCAGAAAGGTAGGACAGGATATGGAGAACAGGGAGCCTTGTTATGCTGATTGGCAGGATGTAAATTGCCAGCAGCCACCCTGGAGAAGTGTATGGTGTTTCCTGAAACACGTAAGAAACAAAGCAACACAGCCTATGGCACTTCCACTTATGGTCCTATAGCTTACGGAAAATAAAATCAAAAACAGACAGCCACCCCAATATTTGGGACGGCTGTGTTCACAAGAAGCTCGTCTACAGTATCAGGTAAATATCCCAGAAAGCAAAAAATGGATAAAGAAGTTGTGGCACGTACGTACAATGCAATATCACTCAGCAATGAAATCTGTGTCATCAGGCCCGTAGCGGCATAGTGAGTGGATGCAGGTACGGTGATTCTACGTGAACTACGTCACACAGAAAAAGAAACATCATAAGATATCACTAATACACGGAATGTAAACTTGACTACACATGAACTGAATTACAAAACAGAACAGGGACTCAAATTTAGAAAACCAACTAGTGCTTGCTTATAGGGAAAGGTGCGTTGGGGTTCTGCATAAAACCAGAGACTGAAATTAGCACAGATAACATTCCATAAGCCAAATATGTAATAGACAAGACCTACTCCTTGCTCAACGAAATGGACCCAACACCACATATTCAACGCCTAGGAATATACCTGACTAGGAAGAATCTTAAAACCCATGGATATATATGTCTCCGTAAGAGAATCAAGCGTGTGTACAGCGGCTGAAACGCAGCAGTGAAAATCCGATAAATCCCATTATCAAAATAAATTTCGAAAACAAAACACAAAGACAGTGAAATAGAGAGCAATTCTTAACTAATTCACTCAGGGCATGTGATGCAACCGGGATTGACCACATCTACACCCAGAGCTGGTTGAGACATAAGGCTGGACACTTCAGGCTGATAGCATTGGTGAGTTTCGGTGAGCAAATGCAGACCCTTTGAAGTCATACTGCATGGTACCTATTCCATGGGTCCCAACTCTTCAGGTTCAAGGGATTCTTCCTCCAGCTAAAACATGCATGGGAAACCCAGAGTATCGTCCACCGTGTGATTGGGAAACGATTTAAAATGCATCTCAGTTTTCGTATCCTGGTCCTCGGGTTCACCATTCCAGATGCTTTACTAACACTCTCCCTGCTTGGAGAGTCAGTGCCTTTAACCTCCTGTTTGGCAGAGCTTGCAATTTCTGTGCAAGATGAACATTAATAGGGAGAAACAATGAGAGACTAGCTATAGGTGTCTGCACGTGCAAATGTAACGCTCATTGCCCACCAGGAAGAGGAATTAACCAAAGGCTCAGTGTGCCCTGCTGGAAACAGATTAGGGCCTGCAGCAATCCTGCGGTTTTGTGCCCAGCTCACAAGAAAGCGAGTTGAAGAAAGGAGCTCAGGGGCACTGTAATTCACAAACCTGCAGAGTTATAAATGACAGCTATCCTCCAAAAATATATTGAAGTAAGCCTGCGAAGGGGACTTGAAAGCGGGGCAGAATTTCAGGAAAACGATTGCAGGGGTAGACTGGAATTGCCCTGAAAGCATAGGAAAAGAGGCAGAACGTCGACAATGATGCACTTGGCCAAAAAGGGCGTATGCGTTTTTTCCTGAATATATTCAGGAAAAAACGCATACGCCCTTTTTGGCCAACCAAGCAAGCCTATAAAGGAAATCTGCACCACAACGAAGTCTCACTGCCCCCCGGGCAAAAGGGCCATCGGAAAAAAGTGTAAAATCCAGAAAGGTAGGACAGGATATGGAGAACAGGGAGCCTTGTTATGCTGATTGGCAGGATGTAAATTGCCAGCAGCCACCCTGGAGAAGTGTATGGTGTTTCCTGAAACACGTAAGAAACAAAGCAACACAGCCTATGGCACTTCCACTTATGGTCCTATAGCTTACGGAAATTAAAATCAAAAACAGACAGCCACCCCAATATTTGGGACGGCTGTGTTCACAAGAAGCTCGTCTACAGTATCAGGTAAATATCCCAGAAAGCAAACAATGGATAAAGAAGTTGTGGCACGTACGTACAATGCAATATCACTCAGCAATGAAATCTGTGTCATCAGGCCCGTAGCGGCATAATGAGAGGATGCAGATACGGTGATTCTACGTGAACTACGTCACACAGAAAAAGAAACATCATAAGATATCACTAATACACGGAATGTAAACTTGACTACACATGAACTGAATTACAAAACAGAGCAGGGTCTCAAATTTAGAAAACCAACTAGTGCTTGCTTATGGGGAAAGGTGCCTTGGGGTGCTGCATAAAACCAGAGACTGAAATTAGCACAGATAACATTCCATAAGCCAAATATGTAATAGACAAGACCTACTCCTTGCTCAACGAAATGGACTCAACACCACATATTCAACGCCTAGGAATATACCTGACTAGGAAGAATCTTAAAACCCTTGGATATATATGTCTCCGTAAGAGAATCAAGCGTGTGTACAGCGGCCGAAACGCAGCAGTGAAAATCCGATAAATCCCATTATCAAAATAAATTTCGAAACAAAACACAAAGACAGTGAAATAGAGAGCAATTCTTAAATAATTCACTCAGGGAATGTGATGCAACCGGGATTGACCACATCTACACCCAGAGCTGGTTGAGACATAAGGCTTGACACTTCAGGCTGATAGCATTGGTGAGTTTCGGTGAGCAAATGCAGACCCTTTGAAGTCATACTGCATGGTACCCATTCCATGGGTCCCAACTCTCCAGGTTCAAGGGATTCTTCCTCCAGCTAAAACATGCATGGGAAACCCAGAGTATCGTCCACCGTGTGATTGGGAAATGATTTAAAATGCATCTCAGTTTTCGTTTCCTGGTCCTCGGGTTCACCATTCCAGATGCTTTACTAACACTCTCCCCGCTTGGAGAGTCAGTGCCTTTAACTTCCTGTTTCGCACAGCTTGCCATTTCTGTGCAAGATGAACAGGAATAGGGAGAACCAATGAGAGACTAGCTGTAGGTGTCTGCACGGGCAAATGTAACGCTCATTGCCCACCAGGAAGAGGAATTAAACAAAGGCTCAGTGTGCCCTGCTGGAAACAGATTAGGGCCTGAAGCAATCCTGCGGTTTTGTGCCCAGCTCACAAGAAAGCGAGTTGAAGAAAGGAGCTCAGGGGCACTGTACTTCACAAACCTGCAGAGTTATAAATGACAGCTATCCTCCAAAAATATATTGAAGTAAGCCTGCGAAGGGGACTTGAAAGCGGGGCTGAATTTCAGGGAAACGATTGCAGGGGGTAGACTGGAATTGCCCTGAAAGCATAGGAAAAGAGGCAGAACGTCGACAATGATGCACTTGGCCAAAAAGGGCGTATGCGTTTTTTCCTGAATATATTCAGGAAAAAACGCATACGCCCTTTTTGGCCAACCAAGCAAGCCTGTAAAGGAAATCTGCACTACAATGAAATCTCACTGCCCCCCCGGGCAAAAGGGCCATCTGAAAAAAGTGTAAAATCCAGAAAGGTAGGACAGGATATGGAGAACAGGGAGCCTTGTTATGCTGATTGGCAGGATGTAAATTGCCAGCAGCCACCCTGGAGAAGTGTATGGTGTTTCCTGAAACACGTAAGAAACAAAGCAACACAGCCTATGGCACTTCCACTTATGGTCCTATAGCTTACGGAAATTAAAATCAAAAACAGACAGCCACCCCAATATTTGGGACGGCTGTGTTCACAAGAAGCTCGTCTACAGTATCAGGTAAATATCCCAGAAAGCAAAAAATGGATAAAGAAGTTGTGGCACGTACGTACAATGCAATATCACTCAGCAATGAAATCTGTGTCATCATGCCCGTAGCGGCATAGTGAGTGGATGCAGGTACGGTGATTCTACGTGAACTACGTCACACAGAAAAAGAAACATCATAAGATATCACTAATACACGGAATGTAAACTTGACTACACATGAACTGAATTACAAAAAAGAACAGGGTCTCAAATTTAGAAAACCAACTAGTGCTTGCTTATGGGGAAAGGTGCCTTGGGGTGCTGCATAAAACCAGAGACTGAAATTAGCACAGATAACATTCCATAAGCCAAATATGTAATAGACAAGACCTACTCCTTGCTCAATGAAATGGACCCAACACCACATATTCAACGCCTAGGAATATACCTGACTAGGAAGAATCTTAAAACCCATGGATATATATGTCTCCGTAAGAGAATCAAGCGTGTGTACAGCGGCCGAAACGCAGCAGTGAAAATCCGATAAATCCCATTATCAAAATAAATTTCGAAAACAAAACACAAAGACAGTGAAATAGAGAGCAATTCTTAAATAATTCACTCAGGGCATGTGATGCAACTGGGATTGACCACATCTACACCCAGAGCTGGTTGAGACATAAGGCTGGACACTTCAGGCTGATAGCATTGGTGAGTTTCGGTGAGCAAATGCAGACCCTTTGAAGTCATACTGCATGGTACCCATTCCATGGGTCCCAACTCTCCAGGTTCAAGGGATTCTTCCTCCAGCTAAAACATGCATGGGAAACCCAGAGTATCGTCCACCGTGTGATTGGGAAATGATTTAAAATGCATCTCAGTTTTCGTTTCCTGGTCCTCGGGTTCACCATTCCAGATGCTTTACTAACACTCTCCCCGCTTGGAGAGTCAGTGCCTTTAACCTCCTCTTTGGCACAGCTTGCCATTTCTGTGCAAGATGAACAGGAATAGGGAGAACCAATGAGAGACTAGCTGTAGGTGTCTGCACGGGCAAATGTAACGCTCATTGCCCACCAGGAAGAGGAATTAAACAAAGGCTCAGTGTGCCCTGCTGGAAACAGATTAGGGCCTGAAGCAATCCTGCGGTTTTGTGCCCAGCTCACAAGAAAGCGAGTTGAAGAAAGGAGCTCAGGGGCACTGTACTTCATAAACCTGCAGAGTTATAAATGACAGCTATCCTCCAAAAATATATTGAAGTAAGCCTGCGAAGGGGACTTGAAAGCGGGGCTGAATTTCAGGAAAACGATTGCAGGGGGTAGACTGGAATTGCCCTGAAAGCATAGGAAAAGAGGCACAACGTCGACAATGATGCACTTGGCCAAAAAGGGCGTATGCGTTTTTTCCTGAATATATTCAGGAAAAAACGCATACGCCCTTTTTGGCCAACCAAGCAAGCCTGGAAAGGAAATCTGCACTACAATGAAATCTCACTGCCCCCCCGGGCAAAAGGGCCATCTGAAAAAAGTGTAAAATCCAGAAAGGTAGGACAGGATATGGAGAACAGGGAGCCTTGTTATGCTGATTGGCAGGATGTAAATTGCCAGCAGCCACCCTGGAGAAGTGTATGGTGTTTCCTGAAACACGTAAGAAACAAAGCAACACAGCCTATGGCACTTCCACTTATGGTCCTATAGCTTACGGAAAATAAAATCAAAAACAGACAGCCACCCCAATATTTGGGACGGCTGTGTTCACAAGAAGCTCGTCTACAGTATCAGGTAAATATCCCAGAAAGCAAAAAATGGATAAAGAAGTTGTGGCACGTACGTACAATGCAATATCACTCAGCAATGAAATCTGTGTCATCAGGCCCGTAGCGGCATAGTGAGTGGATGCAGGTACGGTGATTCTACGTGAACTACGTCACACAGAAAAAGAAACATCATAAGATATCACTAATACACGGAATGTAAACTTGACTACACATGAACTGAATTACAAAACAGAACAGGGACTCAAATTTAGAAAACCAACTAGTGCTTGCTTATAGGGAAAGGTGCGTTGGGGTGCTGCATAAAACCAGAGACTGAAATTAGCACAGATAACATTCCATAAGCCAAATATGTAATAGACAAGACCTACTCCTTGCTCAACGAAATGGACCCAACACCACATATTCAACGCCTAGGAATATACCTGACTAGGAAGAATCTTAAAACCCATGGATATATATGTCTCCGTAAGAGAATCAAGCGTGTGTACAGCGGCTGAAACGCAGCAGTGAAAATCCGATAAATCCCATTATCAAAATAAATTTCGAAAACAAAACACAAAGACAGTGAAATAGAGAGCAATTCTTAACTAATTCACTCAGGGCATGTGATGCAACCGGGATTGACCACATCTACACCCAGAGCTGGTTGAGACATAAGGCTGGACACTTCAGGCTGATAGCATTGGTGAGTTTCGGTGAGCAAATGCAGACCCTTTGAAGTCATACTGCATGGTACCTATTCCATGGGTCCCAACTCTTCAGGTTCAAGGGATTCTTCCTCCAGCTAAAACATGCATGGGAAACCCAGAGTATCGTCCACCGTGTGATTGGGAAACGATTTAAAATGCATCTCAGTTTTCGTATCCTGGTCCTCGGGTTCACCATTCCAGATGCTTTACTAACACTCTCCCTGCTTGGAGAGTCAGTGCCTTTAACCTCCTGTTTGGCAGAGCTTGCAATTTCTGTGCAAGATGAACATTAATAGGGAGAAACAATGAGAGACTAGCTATAGGTGTCTGCACGGGCAAATGTAACGCTCATTTCCCACCAGGAAGAGGAATTAACCAAAGGCTCAGTGTGCCCTGCTGGAAACAGATTAGGGCCTGCAGCAATCCTGCGGTTTTGTGCCCAGCTCACAAGAAAGCGAGTTGAAGAAAGGAGCTCAGGGGCACTGTAATTCACAAACCTGCAGAGTTATAAATGACAGCTATCCTCCAAAAATATATTGAAGTAAGCCTGCGAAGGGGACTTGAAAGCGGGGCAGAATTTCAGGAAAACGATTGCAGGGGTAGACTGGAATTGCCCTGAAAGCATAGGAAAAGAGGCAGAACGTCGACAATGATGCACTTGGCCAAAAAGGGCGTATGCGTTTTTTCCTGAATATATTCAGGAAAAAACGCATACGCCCTTTTTGGCCAACCAAGCAAGCCTATAAAGGAAATCTGCACCACAACGAAGTCTCACTGCCCCCCGGGCAAAAGGGCCATCGGAAAAAAGTGTAAAATCCAGAAAGGTAGGACAGGATATGGAGAACAGGGAGCCTTGTTATGCTGATTGGCAGGATGTAAATTGCCAGCAGCCACCCTGGAGAAGTGTATGGTGTTTCCTGAAACACGTAAGAAACAAAGCAACACAGCCTATGGCACTTCCACTTATGGTCCTATAGCTTACGGAAATTAAAATCAAAAACAGACAGCCACCCCAATATTTGGGACGGCTGTGTTCACAAGACGCTCGTCTACAGTATCAGGTAAATATCCCAGAAAGCAAACAATGGATAAAGAAGTTGTGGCACGTACGTACAATGCAATATCACTCAGCAATGAAATCTGTGTCATCAGGCCCGTAGCGGCATAATGAGAGGATGCAGATACGGTGATTCTACGTGAACTACGTCACACAGAAAAAGAAACATCATAAGATATCACTAATACACGGAATGTAAACTTGACTACACATGAACTGAATTACAAAACAGAGCAGGGTCTCAAATTTAGAAAACCAACTAGTGCTTGCTTATGGGGAAAGGTGCCTTGGGGTGCTGCATAAAACCAGAGACTGAAATTAGCACAGATAACATTCCATAAGCCAAATATGTAATAGACAAGACCTACTCCTTGCTCAACGAAATGGACTCAACACCACATATTCAACGCCTAGGAATATACCTGACTAGGAAGAATCTTAAAACCCTTGGATATATATGTCTCCGTAACAGAATCAAGCGTGTGTACAGCGGCCGAAACGCAGCAGTGAAAATCCGATAAATCCCATTATCAAAATAAATTTCGAAACAAAACACAAAGACAGTGAAATAGAGAGCAATTCTTAAATAATTCACTCAGGGAATGTGATGCAACCGGGATTGACCACATCTACACCCAGAGCTGGTTGAGACATAAGGCTTGACACTTCAGGCTGATAGCATTGGTGAGTTTCGGTGAGCAAATGCAGACCCTTTGAAGTCATACTGCATGGTACCCATTCCATGGGTCCCAACTCTCCAGGTTCAAGGGATTCTTCCTCCAGCAAAAACATGCATGGGAAACCCAGAGTATCGTCCACCGTGTGATTGGGAAATGATTTAAAATGCATCTCAGTTTTCGTTTCCTGGTCCTCGGGTTCACCATTCCAGATGCTTTACTAACACTCTCCCCGCTTGGAGAGTCAGTGCCTTTAACTTCCTGTTTCGCACAGCTTGCCATTTCTGTGCAAGATGAACAGGAATAGGGAGAACCAATGAGAGACTAGCTGTAGGTGTCTGCACGGGCAAATGTAACGCTCATTGCCCACCAGGAAGAGGAATTAAACAAAGGCTCAGTGTGCCCTGCTGGAAACAGATTAGGGCCTGAAGCAATCCTGCGGTTTTGTGCCCAGCTCACAAGAAAGCGAGTTGAAGAAAGAAGCTCAGGGGCACTGTACTTCACAAACCTGCAGAGTTATAAATGACAGCTATTCTCCAAAAATATATTGAAGTAAGCCTGCGAAGGGGACTTGAAAGCGGGGCTGAATTTCAGGAAAACGATTGCAGGGGGTAGACTGGAATTGCCCTGAAAGCATAGGAAAAGAGGCACAACGTCGACAATGATGCACTTGGCCAAAAAGGGCGTATGCGTTTTTTCCTGAATATATTCAGGAAAAAACGCATACGCCCTTTTTGGCCAACCAAGCAAGCCTGTAAAGGAAATCTGCACTACAATGAAATCTCACTGCCCCCCCCCTCCCCGGGCAAAAGGGCCATCTGAAAAAAGTGTAAAATCCAGAAAGGTAGGACAGGATATGGAGAACAGGGAGCCTTGTTATGCTGATTGGCAGGATGTAAATTGCCAGCAGCCACCCTGGAGAAGTGTATGGTGTTTCCTGAAACACGTAAGAAACAAAGCAACACAGCCTATGGCACTTCCACTTATGGTCCTATAGCTTACGGAAATTAAAATCAAAAACAGACAGCCACCCCAATATTTGGGACGGCTGTGTTCACAAGAAGCTCGTCTACAGTATCAGGTAAATATCCCAGAAAGCAAAAAATGGATAAAGAAGTTGTGGCACGTACGTACAATGCAATATCACTCAGCAATGAAATCTGTGTCATCAGGCCCGTAGCGGCATAGTGAGTGGATGCAGGTACGGTGATTCTACGTGAACTACGTCACACAGAAAAAGAAACATCATAAGATATCACTAATACACGGAATGTAAACTTGACTACACATGAACTGAATTACAAAACAGAACAGGGTCTCAAATTTTGAAAACCAACTAGTGCTTGCTTATGGGGAAATGTGCGTTGGGATGCTGCATAAAACCAGAGACTGAAATTAGCACAGATAACTTTCCATAAGCCAAATATGTAATAGACAAGACCTACTCCTTGCTCAACGAAATGGACTCAACACCACATATTCAATGCCTAGGAATATACCTGACTACGAAGAATCTTAAAACCCATGGATTTATATGTCTCCGTAAGAGAATCAAGCGTGTGTACAGCGGCATAAACGCAGCAGTGAAAATCCGATAAATCCCATTATCAAAATAAATTTCAAAAACAAAACACAAAGACAGTGAAATAGAGAGCAATTCTTAAACAATTCACTCAGGGCATGTGATGCAACCGGGATTGACCACATCTACACCCACAGCTGGTTGAGACATAAGGCTGGACACTTCAGGCTGAAAGCATTGGTGAGTTTTGGTGAGCAAATGCAGACCCTTTGAAGTCATACTGCATGGTACCCATTCCATGGGTCCCAACTCTCCAGGTTCAAGGGATTCTTCCTCCAGCTACAACATGCATGGGAAACCCAGAGTATCGTCCACCGTGTGATTGGGAAACGATTTAAAATGCATCTCAGTTTTCGTATCCTGGTCCTCGGGTTCACCATTCCAGATGCTTTACTAACACTCTCCCCGCTTGGAGAGTCAGTGCCTTTAACCTCCTGTTTCGCACAGCTTGCCATTTCTGTGCAAGAAGAACAGGAATAGGGAGAACCAATGAGAGACTAGCTGTAGGTGTCTGCACGGGCAAATGTAATGCTCATTTCCCACCAGGAAGAGGAATTAACCAAACGCTCAGCGTGCCCTGCTGGAAAGAGATTAGTGCCTGAAGCAATCCTGCGGTTTTGTGCCCAGCTCACAAGAAAGCGAGTTGAAGAAAGGAGCTCAGGGGCACTGTAATTCACAAACCTGCAGAGTTATAAATGACAGCTATCCTCCAAAAATATATTGAAGTAAGCCTGCAAAGGGGACTTGAAAGCGGGGCAGAAATTCAGGAAAACGATTGAAGGGTTAAACTGGAATTGCACTTAAAGAATAGGAAAAGAGGCAGAACGTCGATAATGATGCACTTGTCCAAAAAGTGCGGATGCTTTTTTCCCTAAATATATTCAGGAAAAACCGCATACGCACTTTTTGGCCAACCAAGAAGCTTGTAAATAAACCTGCACTACAATGAAATCTCAGTGCCCCCCAGGGCAAAAGGGCCATTTAAAAAAATTGTAAAATCCAGAAACAGAGGACAGGCAATGGAAAACAGGGATCCTTATTATGCTGATGCATATGATGTAAATTGCCGACAGCCATTCTGGAGAAGTGTTATGTGTTTCCTGAAACACGTAAGAAACAAAGCAACACAGCCTATGGCACTTCCACTTATGGTCCTACAGCTTAGGGAAATTAAAATCAAAAACACCCAGCCACCTCAAAGTTTGGGACCTCTCTGTTCACAAGAACCTCGTTTACAGTACCAGGTAAATATCTCAGAGAGCAAACAATGGATAAAGAAGTTGTGGTACGTATGTACAATGGAATATCACTCAGCAATGAAATCTGTGTCATCAGGCCCGTAGTGGCATAGTGAGTGGATACAGGTATGGTGATTCTACGTGAAATAAGTCACACATAAAAAGAAACATCATAAAATATCACTAATACACAGTATGTAAACTTGACTACACATGAACTGAATTACAAAACAGAACAGTCTCAAATTTAGAAAACCAACTTCTGCTTTCTTATGGAGAAAGGTGCGTTGGAGTGCTGCATAAAACCAGAGACTGAAATTAGCACAGATACCGTTCCATAAGCCAAATATGTAATAGACAAGACCTACTCCTTGCTCAACGAAATGGACTCAACACCACATATTCAACGCCTAGGAATATACCTGACTAGGAAGAATCTTAAAACCCGTGGATATTTATGTCTCCGTAAGAGAATCAAGAGTGTGTACAGCGGCATTAACGCAGCAGTGAAAATCCGATAAATCCCAGTGTCAAAAAAAATTTCAAAAACAAAACACAATGACAGTGAAATAGAGAGCAATTCTTAAATAACTCACACAGGGCATGTGATGCAACCTGGTTTACCACATCTACACCCAGAGCTGGGTGAGAGATAAGGCTTGACCCTTTGGGCTGATAGCATTGGTGAGGTTCAGTGAGCAAATGCAGACCCTTTGATGTCATACTGCCTGGTACCCATTCCATGGTTCCCAACTCTCCAGGTTCAAGGGATTCTTCCTTCTGCTAAAATTTGCATGGGAAACCCAGAGTATGCTCCACCGTGTGACTGGGAAACCTTTTTACATGCATGTCTGTTTTCGTCCCCTGGTACTCAGGTTCACCATTCCAGACCCTTTTCTTACACTCTCCCCATTTGGAGAGTCAGTGCCTTTAACCTCCTGTTTGGCACTGTTTGCAATTTCTGCGCAAGATGAACAGGAATAAGGAGAACCAATGGGAGACTATCTGTAGGTGTGTGCACGGGCAAATATTTTTTTTAACATCTTTATTGGGGTATAATTGCTTTACAATGGTGTGTTAGTTTTTGCTTTATAACAAAGTGAATCAGCTATACATATACATATGCTCCCTGTGTCTTCCCTCTTGTGTCTCCCTCCCTCCCTCTCTCCCCCTTCCACCCCTCCAGGCTGTCCCAACGCCCCGAGCTAATATCCCTGTGCCTTGCGGCTGCTTCCCCCTTGCTATCTACCTTACTACATTTGTTAGTGTGTATATGTCCATGACTCTCTCTCGCCCTGTCAAAACTCACCATTCCCCCTCCCCATATCCTCAATTCCGTTCTCCAGTAGGTCTGCGCCTCTATTCCTGTCTTATCCCTAGGTTCTTCATTACATTTTTTTCCTTTAAATTCCATATATATGTGTTAGCATACGCTATTTGTCTTTTTCTTTCTGACTTACTTCACTCTGTATGACAGACTCTAGGTCTATCCATCTCATTACAAATAACTCAGTTTCATTTCTTTTTAAGGCTGAGTAATATTCCATTGTGTATATGTGCCACATCTTCTTTATCCATTCGTCCGATGATGGGCGCTTAGGTTCTTTCCATCTCCGGGCTATTGTAAATAGAGCTGCAATGAACATTTTGGTACATGACTCTTTTTGAATTTTGGTTTTCTCAGGGTATATGCCCAGTATGCACGGGCAATTTTAACACTCATTTCCCAACAGGAAAAGGAATTAACCAAAGGCTCAGCATGCCGTGCTGGAACAAGATTAGGGCCTGAAGCAATCCTGCGGTTTTGTGGCCAGCTCACAAGAAAGCGAGTTGAGGAAAGGAGCTCAGGGGCACTGTCATTCACATACCTGCAGACTTATAAATGACAGAAATCGTACAAAAATATATTGAATTAAGGCTGCGAAGAGGACTTGAAAGTGGGGCAGAATTGCTGGAATCCGATTTCAGGAGGTAGACGTGAATTGCTCTGAAAGCATAAGAGAAGTGGCAGAACCTCGTCAATGAAGCACTTGGCCAAAAAGGGCATATGCCTTTTTTCCAGGGCCATCATTCACGGGAGTAGGAGGCTCCCAGCATGCTCCAGTGGCCAACAGAGGGCCCACGTCGCCAAGGCGATGTGAGCTAGCCAGGCAGGAGTGACCTGACATCAGAGGGCCCACCTCACAGAATGGTAGGGAACCCAGCCAGGATCAGACTCTCCCCAGAGGGCCCACATCACCAAGGTGATGGGAACCAGGCAGGAGTGTCCTCACACCCGTGGGGCCACATCATCAAAAGTTGAGGTACCCAGCACATGTGGCCTCAAACCAGAGGACCCACATCACCATGGGTTTCGGAGTGAGGCAGGCAGGATTAACCTCACAACACATGTCCCATTGTATACAAAAGGTGTGGAAACCAGCAGTTGGATCTTCCTAGCAGGCGGCCCAGAGCACTGAGGCTATGAGATCCAGGCCGGCATGAACTCACAACAGAGGGCCCTCATTGTGATTCTGTAAGCAACCCAGCCGTTGTGACCTCAGAGCAGAAGGTCCACATCCCCATGGGGAAGGGAAACAAGCAGGAGTGTCATCGCAAGAGTGGGCACACATGAAAAAATGTGGGGAGCCCAGCAATTAGTGCCTGATGCCAGAGGGCCCTCATCACCGAGGGGCGGTGGCTCCCAGCCAGCTCCGACTGCTACCAGAGGGGCGACGTCACCAATGCGGAGTGCGACAACCAGGCAGGAGTGACCTCAGAGCAGAGGGTCAACCTCACAGAAGTGTGAAGAACTAAAGAGGATCAGATTCTCACCAGAGGGCCCACATCACCAAGGGAATGGGAACCAGGCAGGAGTGTCCTCACACTAGTGGGGCCACATCACCGAAAAGTGAGGGACCCAGCACACGTGGCCTCAAACCAGAGGACACACATCACAAGGGAGCTGGGATTGAGGCAGGCAGGAGGAGCCTCAAAACAGAGGGACCATAGAATTAAAGAGGTGAAGAATCCCGCAGTTGGAACCTCCCAGCAGGCGGCCAGGAGCAGCGAGACTATGGGATCCAGGCCGGAGTGATCTCACACCAGAGGGCCGTCATCATGAAACTGTGAGCAACCTAGGCGTTGGGATCTCAGAGCAGAAGGCCCACATTCCCATGGGGTTGGGAACCTGTCAGAAGTGTACTCGCACCACAGGGCACACATCAGAGAATTTAGGGAACCCAGGAGTTAGGGCCTGACGCCAGAGGGCCCTCATTACCAAGGGGAGGAGACTCCAATCAGGCACCAACACCCAACTGAGGTCCCACGTCGCCAAGGTGACGTGTGACAGCCAGGTAGGAGTGACCTCACCGCAGAGGGCCTACCTCACAGAAGGGTGAGGAACACAGCCAGGATAAGACTCTCACCAGAGGGCCCACATCACCAAGGTGATCAGAACCAGGCAGGAGAGTCTTCACACCAGTGTGGCCACATCATAGAAAGGTGAGGAACCCAGCACATGTGGCCTAAACCAGAAGACCCACATCTCCAAGGGGCTCGGAATGAGGCAGGCAGGAGTAGCCTCACAACACAGGGCCCATAGAATAAAAAAGCTGAGGAATCCAGCAATGGGAACCTCCCAGCAGGCGGCCAAGAGCACCAAGTCTATGCGATTCAGGCCGCAGTAAACTCACAGCAGAGGGTCCACATCATGAAACTGCGAGCAACCCAGCCATTTGGACCTCAGAGCAGAAGGTCCACATCCCCAAGGTGTTGGGAACATGGCAGGAGTGTCCTCGCACCACTTAGCACATATCAGAAAATGTGGGTACCCAGCAGTTAGGGCCTGACGCCAGAGGGCCCTCATCACTGAGGGGAGGAGGCTCCCAGCATGTTCCAACTACCACAAGAGGGCCCACGTCGCCAAGGCGGGGTGTGCCAGCCAGGCAGGAGTGACCTCACAGCAGACGGCCCACCTCAAAGAAGTGTGAGGAACCCAACCAGGATCAGACTCTCACCAGAGGGCCCATATCACCAAGGGGACGGGAACCAGGCACGAGTGTCCTCACACCAGTGGGGCCACATCACTAAAAGATGAGGAAACTGGCACATGTGGCCACAAACCAGAGGACCTACATCACCAAGGGGCTGGGAGTGACACAGGCAGGAGGAGCCTCCCAACACAGGGCCCAAAGAATAAAAAAGGTGAGGAACCCAGCAGTAGGAACTTCCCAGCAGGCGGCCCAGAGTACAGAGGCTATGGGATCTAGGAATGAGTGAACTAACACCAGAGAGCTAACATCAGGAAACTGTGAGCAACCCAGTCGTTGGAACCTCAGAGCAGAAGGCCCATATCGCCATGGGGATGGGAACATTTCACGAGTGTCCTGGCATCACTGGGCTCACATCAGAAAACCTGGGGAGCCCAGCAGTTAGAGCCTGACGCCAGAGGGACCTCATCACCGAGGACAGGAGTCTCCAAAAGGATCCAACTGCCACCAGAGGGCCGACGTCACCAAGGCAATGGGAGCAAGCCAGGCAGGAGTTACCTCAGAGCACAGGGCCCACCTCACAGAACGGTAAGGAACCCAGCCAGGATCAGACTCTCACCAGAGGGGCCACATCACCAAGGGGCTGGGAAACAGGCACGAGTGTCCTCACACCATTGGGGCCACATCATCGAAAGGTGAGGGACCCAGCACACGTGGCCTCACACCAGAGGACACACATCACAACGGGGCTGGGATTGAGGCAGGCAGGAGGAGCCTCAAAACAGAGGGCCCATAGAATAAAAAAGGTGAGGAATCCCGCAGTTGGAACCTCCCAGCAGGCGCCCAGGAGCAGCAAGCCTATGGGATCTAGGCCGGAATGAACGCACATCAGAGGGCCCTCATCATGAAACTGTGAGCACCCCAGCCGTTGGGACCTCAGAGCAGAAGGCCCAAATTCCCATGGGGTTGGGAACCTGACAGGAGTGTACTCGCACCACAGGTCGCACATCTGCAAATTTTGGGAGCCCAGGAGTTAGGGTCTGACGCAAGAGGGCCCTCATTACCGAGGGACGGAGACTCGCAGCAGACACCAACTCCCAACTGAGGGCCCACGTCACCAAGGTGATGTGTGCCAGCCAGGCAGGAGTGACCTCACCGCAGAGGGCCTACCTCACAGAAGGGTGAGGAAACCAGCCAGGATAAGACTCTCACCAGAGGGCCCACATCACCAAGGGGATCGGAACCAGGCAGGAGGGTCCTCACACCAGTGTGGCCACATTATAGAAAGGTGAGGAACCCAGAACATGTGGCCTAAAACAGGGGACCCACATCTCCAAGGGGCTAGGAGTGAGGCAAGCAGGAGTATCCTCACAAAACAGAGCCCACAGAATAAAAGTTGTGAGGAATCCAGCAGTTGGAACCGGCCAGTAGGCCGCCCAGAGCACAGAGTCTATGGGATCCAGGCCACAGCAAACTCACAGCAGAGGTCCCACATCATGAAACTGTGAGCAACCCAGCGGATGGGACCTCAGAGCAGAAGGCCCACATCCCTATGGGGATGGGAACCTGACAGGAGTGTCCTCGGCCCACTTCCACGAATCAGAAAATGTGGGAACCCAGCAGTTAGGACCTGAGGCCAGAGGACCCTCATCACCGAGGGGAGGAGGCTCCCAGCAGGCTCTAACTGCCACCATAAGGCCGATGTCACCAAGGCGGGGTGTGCCAACCAGGCAGGAGTGACCTCAGAGCAGAAAGCCCACCTCACAGAAGTGTGAGGAACCCAACAAGGATCAGACTGTCACCAGAGGGCCAACATCACCAAGGGAATGGGAACCAGGCAGGAGTGTCCTCACACCAGTGGGGCTACATCACCATAATTTGAGGGACCCAGCACACGTGGCCTCAAACCTGAGGACACACATCACCAAGGGGCTGGGAGTGAGGCAGGCCAGAGGATCCTCAAAACAGAGGGACCATAGAATAAAAAAGGTGAGGAATCCCACAGTTGGAACCTCCGGCAGGCAGCCAGGAGCAGCGAGGCTATGGGATCTAGGCAGGAGTGAACTCACACCAGAGGGCCCTCATCATGAAACTGTGAGCAACACAGCCGTTGGGACCTCAGAGCAGAAGGCTCACATCCCCATGGGGATGGGAACCTGGCAGGAGTGTCCTTGCACCACTTAGCACGAATCAGAAAATGTGGGAACCCAGCAGTTAGGGCCTGAGGCCAGAGGGCCCTCATCACTGAGGGGAGGAGGCTCCCAGCAGGCTCCAACTGCCACCATATGGCCGACGTTGCCAAGGCGGGGTGTGCCAGCCAGGCAGGAGTGACCTCAGAGCAGAGGGCCCACCTCACAGAAGGGTGAGGAACCTAACCAGGATCAGACTCTCACCAGAGGGCCAACATCACCAAGGTGATGGGAACCAGGCAAGACTGTCCTAACAGCAGTGGGGCCAACATCACCAAGGGAATGGGAACCAGGCAAGAGTGTCCTCACACCAGTGTGGCCACATTATAGAAAGGTGAGGAACACAGCACATGTGGCCTCAAACAAGGGGACACACATCACGAAGGGGCTGGGAGTGAGGCATGCAGGAGGAGACGCACAACCGAGGGCCCATAGAATAAAAAAGGTGAGGAATCGAGAAGTTGGAAACTCCAAGCTGGAGGCCCAGAGCACTGACACTATGGGATACAGGCCAGAGTGAACACACAGCAAAGGGCCCACATCATGAAACTGTGAGCAACCCAGCAGTTGGGACCACAGAACAGAAGTCCCACATGCCCATGGGGATGGGAACCTGGCAGGAGTGACTCGCACCACTGGGCACACATCAGAAAATGTGTGGAGCCCAGCACTTAGGGCCTGACACCAGAAGGCCCTCATCACTGAGGGGAGGAGGCCCCAGCACACTCCAACTGCCACCAGAGGGTCCACATCGCCAAGGCGACGTGCGCCAGCCAGGCAGGATTGACCTCACAGCAGAGGGCCCACATCATGAAAGTGTGAGCAACCCAGCCGTTAGGACCTCAGAACAGAAGGCCCACACGCTCATGAGGATGGGAACCTGGCAGGAGTGCCCTCGTACCACTTAGCACGTATCAGAAAATGTGGGAACCCCGCCATTAGGGTCTGACGCCAGAGGGCCTCATCACCGCGGGAAGGAGGCTCCCAGCAGGCTCCAACTGCCACCAGGGTGCCGAAGTCAACAAGGCGGGTTGTGCCAGCCAGGCAGGAGTGACCTCAGAGAAGAGGGCTCACCTCACGGATGTGTGAGGAACCCAACCAGGATCAGAGTCTCACCAGAGGGCCCACATCACCAAGGGGATGGGAACCAGGCAGGAGTGTCCACACACCAGTGGGGCCACATCATCAAAAGATGAGGAACCCATCACATATGGCCTCAAACCTGAGGACATACATCACCATGTGGCTGGGAGTGAGGCAGGTATCTGGAGGGGCACATTTAACTCTAATTTCCCACCAGGAAGAGGAATTAACCAAAGGCTCAGAGTGCCGTGCTGGACCCTGATTATGGCCTGAAGCAAACCTGCAGTTTTGTGGTCAGCTTACAAGGAAGCGAGTTAAGAAAGGAGCTCAGGGGCACTGTAATTCACAAACCTGCAGAGATAAATGACAGCTATTGGCAAAAATATATCGAAGTAAGTCTGCAAAGAGGACTTGAAAACGAGGCAGAATTGCAGGAATCATATTTCAAGAGGTAGATTGGAATTGCATTTAAAGCATATGAAAAGCGGCAGATCTTTGACAGTGATGCACATGGACAAAAAGTGCGTATACATTTTTCCTGAATATATTCAGGAAAAAACGCATATGAACATTTTGGCCAACCAAGCACTCCAGCAATGGAAATCCACACTACAATGAAGTCACATTTCCCATTCGTCAAAAAGGCCATCTGAATAAAGTGTAAAAACCAGAAACACAGGACAGGCCATGGAGAACAGGGAGCCGTGTTATGCTGATGGGCGGGATGTAAATTGCCAACAGACACTCTGGAGATGTTCATGGTGTATCCTGAAACATCTAAAAAACAAAGCTACAGAGCCTAGGGCACTTCCACTTTTGGCCCTATAGCTTAGGAAAATTAAAATCAACAAGACACAGCCAACACAAAATTTAGGGCTGCTGTGTTTACAAGAACCTCGAGTCCAGTACAAATTAAATATCCCAGAAAGAAAAAAATGGATAAAGAAGTTGTGCTACTTACGTACAACGGAATATCACTCAGCAGTGAAATCAATGTCATCAGGCCTGTAGCAGCAAATTGAGTGGATTTAATTATGATGATTCTAAGAGAAATATATCACACAAAGAAAGATAATTATCATAAGATATCACTAATAGAGGGAGTGTAAACGTGGCTACACATAAACTGAATTACAAAACCGAACAGAGTCTCACATTTAGATAAAAACCTTATGCTTGCTTAAGGGGAAAGTTGAGTTGGGCTGCTGTATAAAAACAGATTGAAATTAGCACACATACCATTCCATAAGCCAAATACGTAATAAACAAGACCTACTCTTTGCTCAACGAAATAGACTCATCCATGGTGTATCACCTCACACCTATTAGAATGGGCATCATCAGAAAATCTACAAACAACAAATGCTGGAAACGGTGTGGAGATAAGGAATCCTCTTCCACTATTGTTGGGAACGTAAATTGATACAGTCACTGTGGAGAACATTATGGAGTTTCTTATAAAACTAAGAATAGAATTACCATATGATACAGCAATCCCTCTACTGGGCATATACCCAGACAAAACCATAAATCAAAAAGAGACATTCACCACAATGTTCATTGCATCACTATTTACACTATCCAGGAAATGGAAGCAACCTAAATGCCCACAGACAGACGAATGCATAAAGATGTGGTACATATATAAAATGGAATATTACTAAGCCATAAAAAGGAATGAAATTGGGACATTTGTAGAGACGTTGATGGATCTAGAGACTGTCATACAGAGTGAAGTAAGTCAGAAAGAGAAAAACAAATCTTGTATATTAATGCATATATGTGGAACCTAGAAAAATTGTACAGATGAACCGTTTTGCAAGGCAGAAATAGAGCAATACATGTATACAACAAACGTATGGACAACAAGGGGGGAAAGCTGTTGGGGATGGTGGTGGGAGGAGTTGAGATATTGGGATTGGTATGTATACATTTATATGTATAAAGTAGATAACCAAAAACAACCTGCTGTATAAAAATATAAAATTAAATTCAAAATAAAAAAATAAAATTAAAAAAAGTAAAACAGAAAAATATTCTTCCCTTCACATACATGTATTTATATGAATAAATTATTTCCATGCTTATATCTGTAAATACACAAAAGAGGAATAAAATCTACCTTGAACCAAAAACGAAAAAAAGATAAAAAAGAACAGAACCCACCAGTTACACAGAGGAAAACCGTTTCAGGGCACTTGCTCCAATTGCAAACAATTCTGAAGTTGGTCAGTGGTGGGGAATCATCTCCCATTCAGCCAGCATGCTCCTCGCAACAAGCGTCCTCACTGCAAAGCTGGTGGACCGTGCCGAGGTATCTGTGAGTAAACGTGGGCCGAGCCCCAGGCCAGCTGCTGCTGAAATGTTCCCACCCTTCCAAGGCTAAACACCTGAATATGTACAAGGACTTGAAAACCTAGAGGAAGGGCCATGGAGCCACATGAGGGACAGCATGCCAGCCGACTTGGTGCCTGCAGGCCAGCCAGGATGGTCCTGGCCCTGGGTGCTCTTCTGGAAGCTCTCCATTTCCCTGCCTGAGATACCCCTGCTGTCCCGGCCCCCACTGCTTTCTTCCTTCCTCACCTGTGCCCAGGGAGAAATTCCAGCGGCAGGTGTGGGTGACACATCCTCTTCTTTAGCAGGTAGCATCTTGGCAACTGCTGCAGAAAGTCCAGCAGAGCCCCACTCACACTGGGACACCCACAAAGCCGTGGCCTCTCACTCCCTCCCACCAGCCCAGCCCCGAGACTGCTGACAGGGCAGAGAAAATGGCGTCAGGCACAGCTGCAGGGGCTCTTGCTGCCTGGAGCGGTGTTTATATTGATCTCAACCCAGGCACACCTGGGGAGGGCTGGCCGGCACGGTCAGGCTTCCCAAGCCAGCCAATAATCACCCCTCAGGGGCTCACAGTTGCTGAAAATGGAACTTGCTGAATTGGCCAGGTCCAAGGAACAGGTGTGGGCTCCTGAGAGTCAGGATAGACAAGGGGCTGCAGCTCTGGCTTGTTTTCTAATTATATTATCTGGCCCATGAGTGGGAGACAACTTCAAGAAAACCCTCTCCTAATGAGAGGAACCCAGGAGTCAGGGAGAGGAGGGGTGGGTGGTGGTTGGAGACAGAGGCCTGGTGCCCCGGGTGCAGTGGAAGTCTCTGGAAGACCAGGTGGAGGAGGCCGCACAGAGTGATGCCCAGGGTCACAGACCTGTCAGAGCTGCTGTTTGTTAGTTCAAGTCCTGCTCTGAGGTGCTCTGTGTCAGATCTGAGCGACAGGTGAGCTGGGAGTGCTCTGCAATGAGGGCTATGTGCACGGTTCCTGTGTGCCCAGCCCTGCCAAGGTACCTGCAAGGGTAGCTCTGTATCCTGGGAGGGGCCTGACCACGGGAGCCCCATGGACTGCAGAGGACCTGCCCAGGGAATCCCATATCCTGGGAGGGGCCTGAACACGAGAGCCCCGTGGGCTGGGGTGGGGGTAGGGTACCTGCCCAGGTGAGCTCCATATCCTGGGATTGGCCTGACCTCGAGAGCCCCATGGGCTGCTGGAGTCCTGGTAAAGGATGTCAGGACAGTCAGTGAAGCCACTGAGGATATACCTCCAGTAGTTCCTAAATCCTACACCCTGCTGGTCATTCTACCAACCACCAGGACTTGGTATTCTGTATTAGTCTTCACTGATGCCTTCTTTTGTATTCCATTAGTCCCAGAGTCACAAGAAATTTTGGCTTGTGAGTGACAGGACTCAACATACAACTAAAACAATACTTCCAGGCTGTCTTGCCCCAAGGGTTCAAAAATTCCCACACCATCTTTGGGGAAAGCTCAGCTAAAGACCTAAAAGTTCTACCTCTGGAAAAGGAAACACTCCTTCAATATTCAGACGACATTCTGATCGCCAGCCCTACTAAGGAGGCCTCAGAACTACCAAGCCAATAAAGGATAGAAGTTGTCCACGAAAAAGCTCAAGTATCACAGACTACGGTGACCTGCCTGGGCTTCATTCTCACAGAAGGTCGGAGAAGCCCATCCCAGGAAAGGGAAGAAACAATTTACAGCCTTACCCCTTTCTGAAACTAGAAGACAGCTTAGGGGTTCCTGGGGAAGCCAGGGTTTCCTGCCTCTGGATCCCTAACTACAGTCTACTAGCTGGGCCTCTATATGAAACACTGAAAGGAAAAGATGATGATCCTTTTGAATAGAATCCAGAAGTGGCCTTTCAAGAATGGAAAGAGCAGTCAATTCAGACCCTTGCCCTGGAACTCCCTAATTTAGCTAAACCCTTTGACCTTTACATTCCTGGTGAAAGGTGAATCGCCATTGGAGTATTAGTGCAAAAACTGGGACCACTTGAAATGGAACAATGCAAGAATGCCATCCAGGTAGGATAAACTATGGTCACCAAGGGGCTTGGCCCACCGCCACATCTGGCCAAGATACTGGTGGTATCTGAAAACCTGGAAATCAGCAGCCCAAAAGGCCACCTCCCTTCTAAGGGAAACGGACCCCACGTGGTGATCCTAACCCCCAACCATGCCCTGAAGTTGCAGGGTTTGCTCCGTGGGCACACTGACCTCGATTGAGGAGGCCCTCCAACTCCAACCTCCAGAGAGATAACCGGGGGCAACGGGGCACCATGACGACTCGTGTGACCATCACTTGACCTGGAGTTTCTCTCATAAAACAACAAGAGTGTGTCCCAAAAGAGTAGACTACTGCTTGCAGTACTTACTGTACCCAGAGGGGAGCTAATAATCTTGGCGGGGGAACCGTATATCATGCTGTCACCATAGAAAAGCCTACAGACACCCTGATGATGGTGGCCAATAAGACCGGCTGGACTCCTGTTTACTTCCAAAGGCTCTTGACTCAGTGACCATCATGATCCTTCATCACCACTGACCCTGGACTGTCTGGGAGCTGAGCGGGCAGGATCCTGACACCTGGTGCTGTTTTTACGTTAATTCAGGGGCCTAATGGAAGAAAGCGCAGACTGTTGGTCAGAGCATCTAGGCTGGCAGAAACGGTCAGTCAGAGCATCTAGGCTGGCAGAAACGGTCAGCCTAAGGTGGCCGAACAAATGTGGGGTGGAGTGAAACTGGACCTCACAGCGCCACTGCACATCTCCTTTCTGGACCCTTAAAGGTCATTAGAATCTATAACACTTCCAATACTGGTGCTCAGGTGGACGAGCAGGGAGGCAGGAGGCCTGGGGACAATCAACGTCACCTGGAGGCTGCTGGGGAGAAGTTCTGACCCTCGCCCACGGGTATGAAGCCTCCTAACTCAGCACTCAGCAGTTACAGAAGAAGGGTCTGCACCCGCAGCACTCCAAGAATGAGGAAAGGGACAAAAGGCAGAAGAGAAGTTTGTCCCAGGCAAAGCCCCTTAAAAATGCCTGGGAGATAAAAATAGAATCTGGGCAATAAAATAAAGTCTAACCATTTTTATCCTTTGTGCTTTGTCTAATTTCAGGTGCTCCTAGTGTCCCGCATACAGAGGTTCCACACCCGGCACTTCAGACCAGATTTCCTAGAGCAGAATGGCTCGATGACACTTCAGCTCCTGGGGCCCAGTTCAGACTCCGTGACATAGAGCCTGAGCTGCAGCCAACCAGGTCCTCGAGAGCTCAGCCCCCTCCCTCCCAGTGACTCTGACAGGATCTCTACACAGCAGCCCAGCCCACAGCCCACAGGGTAGCACATGCTCTCACCTCTCCATTCTCTGATCAAAATATAAAGTTTCCTTTGCTTTTGAACCAAACTCAGTCTCGATCTATTGGCTCCAATGACACTGGGCAGGGGGACACTTGTTGGCGTCCACTCTGGAGGATCAGTAACAGAAATTGAGAACATTGTAACTTCAATGAACAGATGTGTGAGCCAAACTGTAATTAACATAGAACAGTGTATAAGGCTCGGGTAAAATAAGATGTTTCTAACACTTCCATTTGATATTTCCATCACTTTCTTATAAGCAAGTTCAGTGAAAACGTTTGTCTTCTTTGTCAGGTCAATATTAGAGAAACAAAGTGATTTCTTTCCAAGGATGTACATCTAATAATCTTGGTTAAAGCTTCAATCTTGTTTTAAATGCTTTTGCATTGAAAATGATACCTCTCTTTCAGCTCCCCCATTTCTGAGAAGCATAAAATCTTATAATTTATTATTACCAAAGGGAAATGGTAGGAGGAGGGATAAATTAACAGTTTGGGATTAACACATACACACTGCTATGTATGAAATCATCAGCAAGGAACTACTGTATAGCACAGGGAACTACACTCAATATTTTGCAATAACCTATAAGGGGAAATGATCTGAAAAAGAATAGATATTTTTATTGACATCATCCATCAATGACAGTAAAAATGGAATCTAAGGGAAGACAGTGGTGAGTGCTTCTGACCCTGAAGACTTCAATCATCTAAAGTTTGGACTCTGCCTACTTCCCAAGGCCCTTAATGAACATATGTGTAGCCGTAGCTTAAAAAATTCCCCAGTTTGGGTTGCGGAGAGACACTGATATTTAAAATCCCCTGGTGTTCTCCTCACATGAATGGGACCCTTCCTACACCTAAAACATGCCTGTCACACCCAGAGGATGGTATACCGTCTGATCGGGAAAAGTTTGGAAAAGGCATCTCATCTCCTCATCTCTTGGTGCTAGGGTTCACCACTCCAGCGTCTTTACTAACAGTCTCCCCACTTGGAGATGTCAGCACTGTCAACATCCTGTTGCATACAGTTTGGAATTTGTCCAGAGGATGAAGCAGAAGGAGGAGGAACAATGAGAGACAAGTCCTAGGTGTTCGGACAGGCACATGCCACTCTAATTTCCAATCAGGAAGACGAATTGACCAAAGGCTAGGGTTGCCCATGGAAACAGAATAGGGCTTGAGGAATCCTGATGCTTTGTGGCCAGTTCCCATAAACACAAGTTGGAAAATGGAACTCAGGGGCACTAAAATTCACGAAACTGCAGAATTGAAAATATCTATCACTGAAAAATGTCTTGAGGAAAGTCAGAGAAAAGGACTTGTAAGCAACGGAGAATGGCAGGAAAGGGATTGGAAGAGGTAGAAAGGACTCGCCATTAAGCACAAGAAAAGGGGCTGAACATTGCCAACATTGCAGTTGGCCAAAAAGGGTGTATGCGTCTTTTTCTGTATATATTCAAGAAAAGGGCATACACTTTTTTAGCCAACCAAACAGGTGGGCACTGGAAATCAATACTACAAAACATATCACTTTGCATCAGTCAGAAGAGCCGTCCTCATAAAGTGTAAACACCAGAAATGCAGGACAGGGCAAGGAGAAAAGGGAGCCCTGTGAGTCTTATAGTGGAAATGTATATTGCCAACGGTCACTCTGGATAAGTCTATTGTGTTTACTAAAGCATCTAAAAAATGAGCTACCGAGCACAGGGCACTTGCACTCATGGACGTATATCTTGGGAAAAACAAAAATCGAGAGGACACAGGCACCCCAATGTTTACCACCTCTCTGTTTAAAAGATCCTCGACTAGGATATAACTTAAAGTATCTGCAGAGAAAAAACGGACAGAGATGTGGTGCTTATGTAGAGTGGAATATTACTCAGCCTGGAAATCAAAGAAATACGGCCAGTTATAACAACTCAAGAGGAGTTACGTGTGATCATTCGAAGTCACATAATTCAAAAAGAAAAAGACATAAGATATCACTAATACATGGAATGTTAACATGGCTACACATGAACTGAATTACAAAAGAGAAGAGGGTTTCAAATTAAGAAAACCAACTTATGCTTCCTTAAGGGGAAAGGTGAGTTGGGGTGCTGCATAAAACCAGAGATTGAAATTAGCACAGATACCATTCCATAAGCCAAATATGTAATAGTCAAGACCTACTCCTTGCTCAACGAAATGGACTCCACACGCCATATTCAATGCCTAAGAATATACCGGATTAGTAAGAATCTTAAAACCCATGGACTTATATGTCTCCGTAACAGAATCAAGCGCGTGTACAGCGGCATAAACGAAGCAGTGAAAATCCGATAAATCCCATTATTAAAATAAATTTCAAAAACAAAACACAATGACAGTGAAATAGGAAGCAATTCTTAAATAATTCACTCAGGGCATGTGATGCAACCTGGATTTACCACATCTACACCCAGAGCTGGTTGAGACATAAGGCTGGACACTTCAGGCTGATAGCATTGGTGAGTTTCGGTGAACAAATGCAGATCCTTTGAAGTCATACTGCATGGTACACAATCCAAGGGTCCCAACTCTCCAGGTTCAAGGGATTCTTTCTTCAGCTAAAACATGCGTGGGAAACGGCGAGTATGGTCCACCGTGTGATTAGGAAACGATTTAAAATGCATCTCAGTTTTCGTATCCTGGTCCTCGGGTTCACCATTCCAGACGGTTTACTAACACTCTCCCCGCTTGGAGAGTCAGTGCCTTTAACCTCCTGTTTGGCACAGCTCGCAATTTCTGCGAAAGATGAACAGGAATAGGGAGAACCAATGAGAGACTAGCTATAGGTGTCTGCACGGACAAATGTAAGGCTCATTTCCCACCAGGAAGAGGAATTAACCAAAGGCTCAGCGTGCCCTGCCAGAAACAGATTAGGGCCTGAAGCAATCCTGCGGTTTTGTGCCCAGCTCACAAGAAAGCGAGTTGAAGAAAGGAGCTCAGGGGCACTGTAATTCACAAACCTGCAGAGTTATAAATGACAGCTATCCTCCAAAAATATATTGAAGTAAGCCTGCGAAGGGGACTTGAAAGCGGGGCAGAATTTCAGGAAAACGATTGCAGGGGGTAGACTGGAATTGCCCTGAAAGCATAGGAAAAGAGGCACAACGTCGACAATGATGCACTTGGCCAGAAAGGGCGTATGCGTTTTTTCCTGAATATATTCAGGAAAAAACGCATAAGCCCTTTTTGGCCAACCAAGCAAGCCTGTAAAGGAAATCTGCACTACAATGAAGTCTCAATGCCCCCCGGGCAAGAGGGCCATCTGAAAAAAGTGGAAAATCCAGAAAGGTAGGACACGATATGGAGAACAGGGAGCCTTGTTTTGCTGATTGGCAGGATGTAAATTGCCAACAGCCACCCTGGAGAAGTGTATGGTGTTTCCTGAAACACGTAAGAAACAAAGCAACACAGCCTATGGCACTTCCACTTATGGTCCTATAGCTTACGGAAATTAAAATAAAAAACAGACAGCCACCCCAATATTTGGGACGGCTGTGTTCCCAAGAAGCTCGTCTACAGTATCAGGTAAATATCCCAGAAAGCAAAAAATGGATAAAGAAGTTGTGGCACGTACGTACAATGCAATATCACTCAGCAATGAAATCTGTGTCATCAGGCCCGTAGCGGCATAGTGAGTGGATGCAGGTACGGTGATTCTACGTGAACTACGTCACACAGAAAAAGAAACATCATAAGATATCACTAATACACGGAATGTAAACTTGACTACACATGAACTGAATTACAAAAAAGAACAGGGTCTCAAATTTAGAAAACCAACTAGTGCTTGCTTATGGGGAAAGGTGCCTTGGGGTGCTGCATAAAACCAGAGACTGAAATTAGCACAGATAACTTTCCATAAGCCAAATATGTAATAGACAAGACCTACTCCTTGCTCAACGAAATGGACCCAACACCACATATTCAACGCCTAGGAATATACCTGACTAGGAAGAATCTTAAAACCCATGGATATATATGTCTCCGTAAGAGAATCAAGCGTGTGTACAGCGGCCGAAACGCAGCAGTGAAAATCCGATAAATCCCATTATCAAAATAAATTTCGAAAACAAAACACAAAGACAGTGAAATAGAGAGCAATTCTTAAATAATTCACTCAGGGCATGTGATGCAACCGGGATTGACCACATCTACACCCAGAGCTGGTTGAGACATAAGGCTGGACACTTCAGGCTGATAGCACTGGTGAGTTTCGGTGAGCAAATGCAGACCCTTTGAAGTCATACTGCATGGTACCCATTCCATGGGTCCCAACTCTCCAGGTTCAAGGCATTCTTCCTCCAGCTAAAACATGCATGGGAAACCCAGAGTATCGTCCACCGTGTGATTGGGAAACGATTTAAAATGCATCTCAGTTTTCGTATCCTGGTCCTCGGGTTCACCATTCCAGATGCTTTACTAACACTCTCCCCGCTTGGAGAGTCAGTGCCTTTAACCTCCTGTTTGGCACAGCTTGCCATTTCTGTGCAAGATGAACAGGAATAGGGAGAACCAATGAGAGACTAGCTGTAGGTGTCTGCACGGGCAAATGTAACGCTCATTGCCCACCAGGAAGAGGAATTAAACAAAGGCTCAGTGTGCCCTGCTGGAAACAGATTAGGGCCTGAAGCAATCCTGCGGTTTTGTGCCCAGCTCACAAGAAAGCGAGTTGAAGAAAGGAGCTCAGGCGCACTGTACTTCACAAACCTGCAGAGTTATAAATGACAGCTATCCTCCAAAAATATATTGAAGTAAGCCTGCGAAGGGGACTTGAAAGCGGGGCTGAATTTCAGGAAAACGATTGCAGGGGGTAGACTGGAATTGCCCTGAAAGCATAGGAAAAGAGGCACAACGTCGACAATGATGCACTTGGCCAAAAAGGGCGTATGCGTTTTTTCCTGAATATATTCAGGAAAAAACGCATACGCCCTTTTTGGCCAACCAAGCAAGCCTGTAAAGGAAATCTGCACTACAACGAAATCTCACTGCCCCCCCGGGCAAAAGGGCCATCTGAAAAAAGTGTAAAATCCAGAAAGGTAGGACAGGATATGGAGAACAGGGAGCCTTGTTATGCTGATTGGCAGGATGTAAATTGCCAGCAGGCACCCTGGAGAAGTGTATGGTGTTTCCTGAAACACGTAAGAAACAAAGCAACACAGCCTATGGCACTTCCCCTTATGGTCCTATAGCTTACGGAAATTAAAATCAAAAAGAGACAGCCACCCCAATATTTGGGATGGCTGTGTTCACAAGAAGCTCGTCTACAGTATCAGGTAAATATCCCAGAAAGCAAAAAATGTATAAAGAAGTTGTGGCACGTACGTACAATGCAATATCACTCAGCAATGAAATCTGTGTCATCAGGCCCGTAGCGGCATAGTGAGTGGATGCAGGTACGGTGATTCTACGTGAACTACGTCACACAGAAAAAGAAACATCATAAGATATCACTAATACACGGAATGTAAACTTCACTACACATGAACTGAATTACAAAACAGAACACGGTCTCAAATTTAGAAAACCAACTAGTGCTTGCTTATGGGGAAAGGTGCCTTGGGGTGCTGCATAAAACCAGAGACTGAAATTAGCACAGATAACTTTCCATAAGCCAAATATGTAATAGACAACACCTACTCCTTGCTCAACGAAATGGACTCAACACCACATATTCAACGCCTAGGAATATACCTGACTAGGAAGAATCTTAAAACCCATGGATATATATGTTTCCGTAAGAGAATCAAGCGTGTGTACAGCGGCGGAAATGCAGCAGTGAAAATCCGATAAATCCCATTATCAAAATAAATTTCGAAAACAAAACACAAAGACAGTGAAATAGAGAGCAATTCTTAAATAATTCACTCAGGGCATGTGATGCAACCGGGATTGACCACATCTACACCCAGAGCTGGTTGAGACATAAGGCTGGACACTTCAGGCTGATAGCACTGGTGAGTTTCGGTGAGCAAATGCAGACCCTTTGAAGTCATACTGCATGGTACCCATTCCATGGGTCCCAACTCTCCAGGTTCAAAGCATTCTTCCTCCAGCTAAAACATGCATGGGAAACCCAGAGTATCGTCCACCGTGTGATTGGGAAACGATTTAAAATGCATCTCAGTTTTCGTATCCTGGTCCTCGGGTTCACCATTCCAGATGCTTTACTAACACTCTCCCCGCTTGGAGAGTCAGTGCCTTTAACCTCCTGTTTGGCACAGCTTGCCATTTCTGTGCAAGATGAACAGGAATAGGGAGAACCAATGAGAGACTAGCTGTAGGTGTCTGCACGGGCAAATGTAACGCTCATTGCCCACCAGGAAGAGGAATTAAACAAAGGCTCAGTGTGCCCTGCTGGAAACAGATTAGGGCCTGAAGCAATCCTGCGGTTTTGTGCCCAGCTCACAAGAAAGCGAGTTGAAGAAAGGAGCTCAGGGGCACTGTACTTCACAAACCTGCAGAGTTATAAATGACAGCTATCCTCCAAAAATATATTGAAGTAAGCCTGCGAAGGGAACTTGAAAGCGGGGCTGAATTTAAGGAAAACGATTGCAGGGGGTAGACTGGAATTGCCCTGAAAGCATAGGAAAAGAGGCACAACGTCGACAATGATGCACTTGGCCAAAAAGGGCGTATGCGTTTTTTCCTGAATATATTCAGGAAAAAACGCATACGCCCTTTTTGGCCAACCAAGCAAGCCTGTAAAGGAAATCTGCACTACAATGAAATCTCACTGCCCCCCCGGGCAAAAGGGCCATCTGAAAAAAGTGTAAAATCCAGAAAGGTAGGACAGGATATGGAGAACAGGGAGCCTTGTTATGCTGATTGGCAGGATGTAAATTGCCAGCAGCCACCCTGGAGAAGTGTATGGTGTTTCCTGAAACACGTAAGAAACAAAGCAACACAGCCTATGGCACTTCCGCTTATGGTCCTATAGCTTACGGAAATTAAAATCAAAAACAGACAGCCACCCCAATATTTGGGACGGCTGTGTTCACAAGAAGCTCGTCTACAGTATCAGGTAAATATCCCAGAAAGCAAAAAATGGATAAAGAAGTTGTGGCACGTACGTACAATGCAATACCACTCAGCAATGAAATCTGTGTCATCAGGCCCGTAGCGGCATAGTGAGTGGATGCAGGTACGGTGATTCTACGTGAACTACGTCACACAGAAAAAGAAACATCATAAGATATCACTAATACACGGAATGTAAACTTGACTACACATGAACTGAATTACAAAAAAGAACAGGGTCTCAAATTTAGAAAACCAACTAGTGCTTGCTTATGGGGAAAGGTGCGTTGGGGTGCCGCATAAAACCAGAGACTGAAATTAGCACAGATAACTTTCCATAAGCCAAATATGTAATAGACAAGACGTACTCCTTGCTCAACGAAATGGACCCAACACCACATATTCAACGCCTAGGAATATACCTGACTAGGAAGAATCTTAAAACCCATGGATATATATGTCTCCGTAAGAGAATCAAGCGTGTGTACAGCGGCCGAAACGCAGCAGTGAAAATCCGATAAATCCCATTATCAAAATAAATTTCGAAAACAAAACACAAAGACAGTGAAATAGAGAGCAATTCTTAAATAATTCACTCAGGGCATGTGATGCAACCGGGATTGACCACATCTACACCCAGAGCTGGTTGAGACATAAGGCTGGACACTTCAGGCTGATAGCATTGGTGAGTTTCGGTGAGCAAATGCAGACCCTTTGAAGTCATACTGCATGGTACCCATTCCATGGGTCCCAACTCTCCAGGTTCAAGGGATTCTTCCTCCAGCTAAAACATGCATGGGAAACCCAGAGTATCGTCCACCGTGTGATTGGGAAACGATTTAAAATGCATCTCAGTTTTCGTATCCTGGTTCTCGGGTTCACCATTCCAGATGCTTTACTAACACTCTCCCCGCTTGGAGACTCAGTGCCTTTAACCTCCTGTTTGGCACAGCTTGCCGTTTCTGTGCAAGATGAACAGGAATAGGGAGAACCAATGAGAGACTAGCTGTAGGTGTCTGCACGGGCAAATGTAACGCTCATTGCCCACCAGGAAGAGGAATTAAACAAAGGCTCAGCGTGCCCTGCTGGAAACAGATTAGGGCCTGAAGCAATCCTGCGGTTTTGTGCCCAGCTCACAAGAAAGCGAGTTGAAGAAAGGAGCTCAGGGGCACTGTACTTCACAAACCTGCAGAGTTATAAATGACAGCTATCCTCCAAAAATATATTGAAGTAAGCCTGCGAAGGGGACTTGAAAGCGGGGCTGAATTTCAGGAAAACGATTGCAGGGGGTAGACTGGAATTGCCCTGAAAGCATAGGAAAAGAGGCACAACGTCGACAATGATGCACTTGGCCAAAAAGGGCGTATGCGTTTTTTCCTGAATATATTCAGGAAAAAACGCATACGCCCTTTTTGGCCAACCAAGCAAGCCTGTAAAGGAAATCTTCACTACAATGAAGTCTCACTGCCCCCCGGAAAAGAGGGCCATCTGAAAAAAGTGTAAAATCCAGAAATGTAGGACAGGATATGGAGAAGAGGGAGCCTTGTTATGCTGATTGGCAGGATGTAAATTGCCAACAGCCACCCTGGAGAAGTGTATGGTGTTTCCTGAAACACGTAAGAAATAAAGCAACACAGCCTATGGCAATTGCACTTATGGTCCTATTCCTTAGGGAAATTAAAATCAAAAACAGAGAGCCACCCCAAAGTTTGGGACGGCTGTGTTCCCAAGAAGCTCGTCTACAGTACCAGGTAAATATCCCAGAAAGCAAAAAATGGATAAAGAAGTTGTGGCACGTACGTGCAATGCAATATCACTCAGCAATGAAATCTGTGTCATCAGGCCCGTAGCGGCATAGTGAGTGGATGCAGGTACGGTGATTCTACGTGAACTACGTCACACAGAAAAAGAAACATCATAAGATATCACTAATACACGGAATGTAAACTTGACTACACATGAACTGAATTACAAAACAGAACAGCGTCTCAAATTTAGAAAACCAACTAGTGCTTGCTTATGGGGAAAGGTGCCTTGGGGTGCTGCATAAAACCAGAGACTGAAATTAGCACAGATAACTTTCCATAAGCCAAATATGTAATAGACAAGACCTACTACTTGCTCAACGAAATGGACTCAACACCACATATTCAACGACTAGGAATATACCTGACTAGGAAGAATCTTAAAACCCATGGATATATATGTCTCCGTAAGAGAATCAAGCGTGTGTACAGCGGCTGATACGCAGCAGTGAAAATCCGATAAATCCCATTATCAAAATAAATTTCGAAAACAAAACACAAAGACAGTGAAATAGAGAGCAATTCTTAAATAATTCACTCAGGGCATGTGATGCAACCGGGATTGACCACATCTACACCCAGAGCTGATTGAGACATAAGGCTGGACACTTCCGGCTAATAGCATTGGTGAGTTTCGGTGAGCAAATGCAGACACTTTGAAGTCATACTGCATGGTACCTATTCCATGGGTCCCAACTCTTCAGGTTCAAGGGATTCTTCCTCCAGCTAAAACATGCATAGGAAACCCACAGTATGGTCCACCGTGTGATTGGGAAACGATTTAAAATGCATCTCAGGTTTCGTATCCTGGTCCTCTGGTTCACCATTCCAGATGCTTTACTAACATTCTCCCCGCTGGGAGAGTCAGTGCCTTTAACCTCCTGTTTGGCACAGCTTGCAATTTCTGTGCAAGATGAACAGGAATAGGGAGAACCAATGAGAGACTAGCTATAGGTGTCTGCACGGGCAAATGTAACGCTCATTGCCCACCAGGAAGAGGAATTAACCAAAGGCTCAGTGTGCCCTGCTGGAAACAGATTAGGGCCTGAAGCAATCCTGCGGTTTTGTGGCCAGCTCACAAGAAAGCGAGTTGAAGAAAGGAGCTCAGAGGCACTGTAATTCAGAAACCTGCAGAGTTATAAATGACAGCTATCCTCCAAAAATATATTGAAGTAAGCCTGCGAAGGGGACTTGAAAGCGGGGCAGAATTTCAGGAAAACGATTGCAGGGGGTAGACTGGAATTGCCCTGAAAGCATAGGAAAAGAGGCAGAACGTCGACAATGATGCACTTGGCCAAAAAGTGCGTATGCATTTTTTCCTGAATATATTCAGGAAAAAACGCATACGCCCTTTTTGGCCAACCAAGCAAGCCTGTAAAGGAAATCTCCACTACAATGAAGTCTCACTGTCCCCCGAGCAAAAGGGCCATCTGAAAAAAGTGTAAAATCCAGAAAGGTAGGACAGGATATGGAGAACAGGGAGCCTTGTTATGCTGATTGGCAGGATGTAAATTGCCAGCAGCCACCCTGGAGAAGTGTATGGTGTTTCCTGAAACACGTAAGAAACAAAGCAACACAGCCTATGGCACTTCCCCTTATGGTCCTATAGCTTACGGAAATTAAAATCAAACAGACACAGCCACCCCAATATTTGGGATGGCTGTGTTCACAAGGAGCTCGTCTACAGTATCAGGTAAATATCCCAGAAAGCAAAAAATGGATAAAGAAGTTGTGGCACGTACGTACAATGCAATATCACTCAGCAATGAAATCTGTGTCATCAGGCCCGTAGCGGCATAGTGAGTGGATGCAGGTACGGTGATTCTACGTGAACTACGTCACACAGAAAAAGAAACATCATAAGATATCACTAATACACGGAATGTAAACTTCACTACACATGAACTGAATTACAAAACAGAACACGGTCTCAAATTTAGAAAACCAACTAGTGCTTGCTTATGGGGAAAGGTGCCTTGGGGTGCTGCATAAAACCAGAGACTGAAATTAGCACAGATAACTTTCCATAAGCCAAATATGTAATAGACAAGACCTACTCCTTGCTCAACGAAATGGACTCAACACCACATATTCAACGCCTAGGAATATACCTGACTAGGAAGAATCTTAAAACCCATGGATATATATGTTTCCGTAAGAGAATCAAGCGTGTGTACAGCGGCGGAAATGCAGCAGTGAAAATCCGATAAATCCCATTATCAAAATAAATTTCTAAAACAAAACACAAAGACAGTGAAATAGAGAGCAATTCTTAAATAATTCACTCAGGGCATGTGATGCAACCGGGATTGACCACATCTACACCCAGAGCTGGTTGAGACATAAGGCTGGACACTTCAGGCTGATAGCACTGGTGAGTTTCGGTGAGCAAATGCAGACCCTTTGAAGTCATACTGCATGGTACCCATTCCATGGGTCCCAACTCTCCAGGTTCAAAGCATTCTTCCTCCAGCTAAAACATGCATGGGAAACCCAGAGTATCGTCCACCGTGTGATTGGGAAACGATTTAAAATATATCTCAGTTTTCGTATCCTGGTCCTCGGGTTCACCATTCCAGATGCTTTACTAACACTCTCCCCCCTTGGAGAGTCAGTGCCTTTAACCTCCTGTTTGGCACAGCTTGCCATTTATGTGCAAGATGAACAGGAATAGGGAGAACCAATGAGAGACTAGCTGTAGGTGTCTGCACGGGCAAATGTAACGCTCATTGCCCACCAGGAAGAGGAATTAAACAAAGGCTCAGTGTGCCCTGCTGGAAACAGATTAGGGCCTGAAGCAATCCTGCGGTTTTGTGCCCAGCTCACAAGAAAGCGAGTTGAAGAAAGGAGCTCAGGGGCACTGTACTTCACAAACCTGCAGAGTTATAAATGACAGCTATCCTCCAAAAATATATTGAAGTAAGCCTGCGAAGGGGACTTGAAAGCGGGGCTGAATTAAAGGAAAACGATTGCAGGGGGTAGACTGGAATTGCCCTGAAAGCATAGGAAAAGAGGCACAACATCGACAATGATGCACTTGGCCAAAAAGGGCGTATGCGTTTTTTCCTGAATATATTCAGGAAAAAACGCATACGCCCTTTTTGGCCAACCAAGCAAGCCTGTAAAGGAAATCTGCACTACAATGAAATCTCACTGCCCCACGGGGCAAAAGGGCCATCTGAAAAAAGTGTAAAATCCAGAAAGGTAGGACAGGATATGGAGAACAGGGAGCCTTGTTATGCTGATTGGCAGGATGTAAATTGCCAGCAGCCACCCTGGAGAAGTGTATGGTGTTTCCTGAAACACGTAAGAAACAAAGCAACACAGCCTATGGCACTTCCGCTTATGGTCCTATAGCTTACGGAAATTAAAATCAAAAACAGACAGCCACCCCAATATTTGGGACGGCTGTGTTCACAAGAAGCTCGTCTACAGTATCAGGTAAATATCCCAGAAAGCAAAAAATGGATAAAGAAGTTGTGGCACGTACGTACAATGCAATATCACTCAGCAATGAAATCTGTGTCATCAGGCCCGTAGCGGCATAGTGAGTGGATGCAGGTACGGTGATTCTACGTGAACTACGTCACACAGAAAAAGAAACATCATAAGATATCACTAATACACGGAATATAAACTTGACTACACATGAACTGAATTACAAAAAAGAACAGGATCTCAAATTTAGAAAACCAACTAGTGCTTGCTTATGGGGAAAGGTGCCTTGGGGTGCTGCATAAAACCGGAGACTGAAATTAGCACAGATAACTTTCCATAAGCCAAATATGTAATAGACAAGACCTACTCCTTGCTCAACGAAATGGACCCAACACCACATATTCAACGCCTAGGAATATACCTGACTAGGAAGAATCTTAAAACCCATGGATATATATGTCTCCGTAAGAGAATCAAGCGTGTGTACAGCGGCCGAAACGCAGCAGTGAAAATCCGATAAATCCCATTATCAAAATAAATTTCGAAAACAAAACACAAAGACAGTGAAATAGAGAGCAATTCTTAAATAATTCACTCAGGGCATGTGATGCAACCGGGATTGACCACATCTACACCCAGAGCTGGTTGAGACATAAGGCTGGACACTTCAGGCTGATAGCATTGGTGAGTTTCGGTGAGCAAATGCAGACCCTTTGAGGTCATACTGCATGGTACCCATTCCATGGGTCCCAACTCTCCAGGTTCAAGGCATTCTTCCTCCAGCTAAAACATGCATGGGAAACACAGAGTATCGTCTACCGTGTGATTGGGAAACGATTTAAAATGCATCTCAGTTTTCGTATCCTGGTCCTCGTGTTCACCCTTCCAGATGCTTTACTAACACTCTCCCCGCTTGGAGAGTCAGTGCCTTTAACCTCCTCTTTGGCACAGCTTGCAATTTCTGTGCAAGATGAACAGGAATAGGGAGAACCAATGAGAGACTAGCTGTAGGTGTCTGCACGGGCAAATGTAACGCTCATTGCCCACCAGGAAGAGGAATTAAACAAAGGCTCAGTGTGCCCTGCTGGAAACAGATTAGGGCCTGAAGCAATCCTGCGGTTTTGTGCCCAGCTCACAAGAAAGCGAGTTGAAGAAAGGAGCTCAGGGGCACTGTAATTCACAAACCTGCAGAGTTATAATTGACAGCTATCCTCCAAAAATATATTGAAGTAAGCCTGCGAAGGGGACTTGAAAGCAGGGCAGAATTTCAGGAAAACAATTGCAGGGGGTAGACTGGAATTGCCCTGAAAGCATAGGAAAAGAGGCACAACGTCGACAATGATGCACTTGGCCAAAAAGGGCGTATGCGTTTTTTCCTGAATATATTCAGGAAAAAACGCATACGCCCTTTTTGGCCAACCAAGCAAGCCTGTAAAGGAAATCTGCACTACAACGAAATCTCACTGCCCCCCCGGGCAAAAGGGCCATCTGAAAAAAGTGTAAAATCCAGAAAGGTAGGACAGGATATGGAGAACAGGGAGCCTTGTTATGCTGATTGGCAGGATGTAAATTGCCAGCAGCCACCCTGGAGAAGTGTATGGTGTTTCCTGAAACACGTAAGAAACAAAGCAACACAGCCTATGGCACTTCCACTTATGGTCCTATAGCTTACGGAAATTAAAATCAAAAACAGACAGCCACCCCAATATTTGGGACGGCTGTGTTCACAAGAAGCTCGTCTACATTACCAGGTAAATATCCCAGAAAGCAAAAAATGGATAAAGAAGTTGTGGCACGTACGTGCAATGCAGTATCACTCAGCAATGAAATCTGTGTCATCAGGCCCATAGCGGCATAGTGAGTGGATGCAGGTACGGTGATTCTACGTGAACTACGTCAAACAGAAAAAGAAACATCATAAGATATCACTAATACACGGAATGTAAACTTGACTACACATGAACTGTATTACAAACAGAACAGGGTCTCAAATTTAGAAAACCAACTAGTGCTTGCTTATGGGGAAAGGTGCCTTGGGGTGCTACATAAAACCAGAGACTGAAATTAGCACAGATAACATTCCATAAGACAAATAAGTAATAGACAAGACCTACTCCTTGCTCAACGAAATGGACTCAACACCACATATTCAACGCCTAGGAATATACCTGACTAGGAAGAATCTTAAAACCCATGGATATATATGTCTCCGTAAGAGAATCAAGCGTGTGTACAGCGGCCGATAAGCAGCAGTGAAAATCCGATAAATCCCATTATCAAAATAAATTTCGAAAACAAAACACAAAGACAGTGAAATAGAGAGCAATTCTTAAATAATTCACTCAGGGCATGTGATGCAACCGGGATTGACCACATCTACACCCAGAGCTGGTTGAGACATAAGGCTGGACACTTCAGGCTGATAGCATTGGTGAGTTTCGGTGAGCAAATGCAGACCCTTTGAAGTCATACTGCATGGTATCTATTCCATGGGTCCCAACTCTTCAGGTTCAAGGGATTCTTCCTCCAGCTAAAACATGCATGGGAAACCCACAGTATGGTCCACTGTGTGATTGGGAAACGATTTAAAATGCATCTCAGTTTTCGTATCCTGGTCCTCGGGTTCACCATTCCAGATGCTTTACTAACACTCTCCCCCCTTGGAGAGTCAGTGCCTTTAACCTCCTGTTTGGCACAGCTTGCAATTTCTGTGCAAGATGAACAGGAATAGGGAGAACCAATGAGAGACTAGCTGTAGGTGTCTGCACGGGCAAATGTAACGCTCATTGCCCACCAGGAAGAGGAATTAACCAAAGGCTCAGCATGCCCTGCCGGAAACAGATTAGGGCCTGAAGCAATCCTGGGGTTTTGTGCCCAGCTCACAAGAAAGCGAGTTGAAGAAAGGAGCTCAGGGGCACTGTATTTCACAAACCTGCAGAGTTATAAATGACAGCTTTCTTCCAAAAATATATTGAAGTAAGCCTGCGAAGGGGACTTGAAAGCAGGGCAGAATTTCAGGAAAACGATTGCAGGGGGTAGACTGGAATTGCCCTGAAAGCATAGGAAAAGAGGCAGAACGTCGACAATGATGCACTTGGCCAAAAAGGGCGTATGCATTTTTTCCTGACTATATTCTGGAAAAAACGCATACGCCCTTTTTGGCCAACCAAGCAAGCCTGTAAAGGAAATCTGCACTACAATGAAGTCTCACTGTCCCCCGGGCAAAAGGGCCATCTGAAAAAAAGTGTAAAATCCAGAAAGGTAGGACAGGATATGGAGAACAGGGAGACTTGTTATGCTGATTGGCAGGATGTAAATTGCCAGCAGCCACCCTGGAGAAGTGTATGGTGTTTCCTGAAACACGTAAGAAACAAAGCAACACAGCCTATGGCACTTCCACTTATGGTCCTATAGCTTACGGAAATTAAAATCAAAAACAGACAGCCACCCCAATATTTGGGACGGCTGTGTTCACAAGAAGCTCGTCTACAGTATCAGGTAAATATCCCAGAAAGCAAAAAATGGATAAAGAAGTTGTGGCATGTACGTACAATGCAATACCACTCAGCAATGAAATCTGTGTCATCAGGCCCGTAGCGGCATAGTGAGTGGATGCAGGTACGGTGATTCTACGTGAACTACGTCACACAGAAAAAGAAACATCATAAGATATCACTAATACACGGAATGTAAACTTGACTACACATGAACTGAATTACAAAACAGAACAGGGTCTCAAATTTAGAAAACCAACTAGTGCTTGCTTATGGGGAAAGGTGCCTTGGGGGGCTGCATGAAACCAGAGACTGAAATTAGCACAGATAACTTTCCATAAGCCAAATATGTAATAGACAAGACCTACTCCTTGCTCAACGAAATGGAACCAACACCACATATTCAACGCCTAGGAATATACCTGACTAGGAAGAATCTAAAAACCCATGGATATATATGTCTCTGTAAGAGATTCAAGCGTGTGTACAGCGGCCGAAACGCAGCAGTGAAAATCCGATAAATCCCATTATCAAAATAAATTTCGAAAACAAAACACAAAGACAGTGAAATAGAGAGCAATTCTTAAATAATTCACTCAGGGCATGTGATGCAACCGGGATTGACCACATCTACACCCAGAGTTGGTTGAGACATAAGGCTGGACACTTCAGGTTGATAGCATTGGTGAGTTTCGGTGAGCAAATGCAGACCCTTTGAAGTCATACTGCATGGTACCCATTCCATGGGTCCCAACTCTCCAGGTTCAAGGCATTCTTCCTCCAGGTAAAACATGCATGGGAAACCCAGAGTATCGTCCACCGTGTGATTGGGAAAGGATTTAAAATGCATCTCAGTTTTCGTATCCTGGTCCTCGGGTTCACCATTCCAGATGCTTTACTAACACTCTCCCCGCTTGGAGAGTCAGTGCGTTTAACCTCCTGTTTGGCACAGCTTGCAATTTCTGTGCAAGATGAACAGGAATAGGGAGAACCAATGAGAGACTAGCTGTAGGTGTCTGCACGGGCAAATGTAACGCTCATTGCCCACCAGGAAGAGGAATTAAACAAAGGCTCAGCGTGCCCTGCTGAAAACAGATTAGGGCCTGAAGCAATCCTGCGGTTTTGTGCCCAGCTCACAAGAAAGCGAGTTGAAGAAAGGAGCTCAGGGGCACTGTACTTCACAAACCTGCAGAGTTATAAATGACAGTTATCCTCCAAAAATATATTGAAGTAAGCCTGCGAAGGGGACTTGAAAGCGGGGCAGAATTTCAGGAAAACGATTGCAGGGGGTAGACTGGAATTGCCCTGAAAGCATACGAAAAGAAACAGAACGTCGACAATGATGCACGTGGCCGAAAAGGGCGTATGCGTTTTTTCCTGAATATATTCAGGAAAAAACGCATACGCCCTTTTTGGCCAACCAAGCAAGCCTGTTAAAGAAATCTGCACTACAATGAAGTCTCACTGCCCCCCGGGCAAAAGGGCCATCTGAAAAAAGTGTAAAATCCAGAAAGGTAGGACAGGATATGGAGAACAGGGAGCCTTGTTATGCTGATTGGCAGGATGTAAATTGCCAGCAGCCACCCTGGAGAAGTGTATGGTGTTTCCTGAAACACGTAAGAAACAAAGCAACACAGCCTATGGCACTTCCACTTATGGTCCTATAGCTTACGGAAATTAAAATCAAAAACAGAGAGCCACCCCAATATTTGGGACGGCTGTGTTCCCAAGAAGCTCGTCTACATTACCAGGTAAATATCCCAGAAAGCAAAAAATGGATAAAGAAGTTGTGGCACGTACGTGCAATGCAGTATCACTCAGCAATGAAATCTGTGTCATCAGGCCCGTAGCGGCATAGTGAGTGGATGCAGGTACGGTGATTCTACGTGAACTACGTCAAACAATAAAAGAAACATCATAAGATATCACTAATACACGGAATGTAAACTTGACTACACATGAACTGTATTACAAACAGAACAGGGTCTCAAATTTAGAAAACCAACTAGTGCTTGCTTATGGGGAAAGGTGCCTTGGGGTGCTACATAAAACCAGAGACTGAAATTAGCACAGATAACATTCCATAAGACAAATAAGTAATAGACAAGACCTACTCCTTGCTCAACGAAATGGACTCAACACCACATATTCAACGCCTAGGAATATACCTGACTAGGAAGAATCTTAAAACCCATGGATATATATGTCTCCGTAAGAGAATCAAGCGTGTGTACAGCGGCCGATAAGCAGCAGTGAAAATCCGATAAATCCCATTATCAAAATAAATTTCGAAAACAAAACACAAAGACAGTGAAATAGAGAGCAATTCTTAAATAATTCACTCAGGGCATGTGATGCAACCGGGATTGACCACATCTACACCCAGAGCTGGTTGAGACATAAGGCTGGACACTTCAGGCTGATAGCATTGGTGAGTTTCGGTGAGCAAATGCAGACCCTTTGAAGTCATACTGCATGGTACCTATTCCATGGGTCCCAACTCTTCAGGTTCAAGGGATTCTTCCTCCAGCTAAAACATGCATGGGAAACCCACAGTATGGTCCACTGTGTGATTGGGAAACGATTTAAAATGCATCTCAGTTTTCGTATCCTGGTCCTCGGGTTCACCATTCCAGATGCTTTACTAACATTCTCCCTGCTTGGAGAGTCAGTGCCTTTAACCTCCTGTTTGGCACAGCTTGCAATTTCTGTGCAAGATGAACAGGAATAGGGAGAACCAATGAGAGACTAGCTGTAGGTGTCTGCACGGGCAAATGTAACGCTCATTGCCCACAAAGGAAGAGGAATTAACCAAAGGCTCAGCATGCCCTGCCGGAAACAGATTAGGGCCTGAAGCAATCCTGGGGTTTTGTGCCCAGCTCACAAGAAAGCGAGTTGAAGAAAGGAGCTCAGGGGCACTGTATTTCACAAACCTGCAGAGTTATAAATGACAGCTTTCCTCCAAAAATATATTGAAGTAAGCCTGCGAAGGGGACTTGAAAGCAGGGCAGAATTTCAGGAAAACGATTGCAGGGGGTAGACTGGAATTGCCCTGAAAGCATAGGAAAAGAGGCAGAACGTCGACAATGATGCACTTGGCCAAAAAGGGCGTATGCATTTTTTCCTGACTATATTCTGGAAAAAACGCATACGCCCTTTTTGGCCAACCAAGCAAGCCTGTAAAGGAAATCTGCACTACAATGAAGTCTCACTGTCCCCCGGGCAAAAGGGCCATCTGAAAAAAAGTGTAAAATCCAGAAAGGTAGGACAGGATATGGAGAACAGGGAGACTTGTTATGCTGATTGGCAGGATGTAAATTGCCAGCAGCCACCCTGGAGAAGTGTATGGTGTTTCCTGAAACACGTAAGAAACAAAGCAACACAGCCTATGGCACTTCCACTTATGGTCCTATAGCTTACGGTAATTAAAATCAAAAACAGACAGCCACCCCAATATTTGGGACGGCTGTGTTCACAAGAAGCTCGTCTACAGTATCAGGTAAATATCCCAGAAAGCAAAAAATGGATAAAGAAGTTGTGGCATGTACGTACAATGCAATACCACTCAGCAATGAAATCTGTGTCATCAGGCCCGTAGCGGCATAGTGAGTGGATGCAGGTACGGTGATTCTACGTGAACTACGTCACACAGAAAAAGAAACATCATAAGATATCACTAATACACGGAATGTAAACTTGACTACACATGAACTGAATTACAAAACAGAACAGGGTCTCAAATTTAGAAAACCAACTAGTGCTTGCTTATGGGGAAAGGTGCCTTGGGGGGCTGCATGAAACCAGAGACTGAAATTAGCACAGATAACTTTCCATAAGCCAAATATGTAATAGACAAGACCTACTCCTTGCTCAACGAAATGGAACCAACACCACATATTCAACGCCTAGGAATATACCTGACTAGGAAGAATCTAAAAACCCATGGATATATATGTCTCTGTAAGAGATTCAAGCGTGTGTACAGCGGCCGAAACGCAGCAGTGAAAATCCGATAAATCCCATTATCAAAATAAATTTCGAAAACAAAACACAAAGACAGTGAAATAGAGAGCAATTCTTAAATAATTCACTCAGGGCATGTGATGCAACCGGGATTGACCACATCTACACCCAGAGTTGGTTGAGACATAAGGCTGGACACTTCAGGTTGATAGCATTGGTGAGTTTCGGTGAGCAAATGCAGACCCTTTGAAGTCATACTGCATGGTACCCATTCCATGGGTCCCAACTCTCCAGGTTCAAGGCATTCTTCCTCCAGGTAAAACATGCATGGGAAACCCAGAGTATCGTCCACCGTGTGATTGGGAAAGGATTTAAAATGCATCTCAGTTTTCGTATCCTGGTCCTCGGGTTCACCATTCCAGATGCTTTACTAACACTCTCCCCGCTTGGAGAGTCAGTGCGTTTAACCTCCTGTTTGGCACAGCTTGCAATTTCTGTGCAAGATGAACAGGAATAGGGAGAACCAATGAGAGACTAGCTGTAGGTGTCTGCACGGGCAAATGTAACGCTCATTGCCCACCAGGAAGAGGAATTAAACAAAGGCTCAGCGTGCCCTGCTGAAAACAGATTAGGGCCTGAAGCAATCCTGCGGTTTTGTGCCCAGCTCACAAGAAAGCGAGTTGAAGAAAGGAGCTCAGGGGCACTGTAATTCACAAACCTGCAGAGTTATAAATGACAGTTATCCTCCAAAAATATATTGAAGTAAGCCTGCGAAGGGGACTTGAAAGCGGGGCTGAATTTCAGGAAAACGATTGCAGGGGGTAGACTGGAATTGCCCTGAAAGCATACGAAAAGAAACAGAACGTCGACAATGATGCACGTGGCCGAAAAGGGCGTATGCGTTTTTTCCTGAATATATTCAGGAAAAAACGCATACGCCCTTTTTGGCCAACCAAGCAAGCCTGTAAAGGAAATCTGCACTACAATGAAGTCTCACTGCCCCCCGGGCAAAAGGGCCATCTGAAAAAAGTGTAAAATCCAGAAAGGTAGGACAGGATATGGAGAACAGGGAGCCTTGTTATGCTGATTGGCAGGATGTAAATTGCCAGCAGCCACCCTGGAGAAGTGTATGGTGTTTCCTGAAACACGTAAGAAACAAAGCAACACAGCCTATGGCACTTCCACTTATGGTCCTATAGCTTACGGAAATTAAAATCAAAAACAGAGAGCCACCCCAATATTTGGGACGGCTGTGTTCCCAAGAAGCTCGTCTACATTACCAGGTAAATATCCCAGAAAGCAAAAAATGGATAAAGAAGTTGTGGCACGTACGTGCAATGCAGTATCACTCAGCAATGAAATCTGTGTCATCAGGCCCGTAGCGGCATAGTGAGTGGATGCAGGTACGGTGATTCTACGTGAACTACGTCAAACAGAAAAAGAAACATCATAAGATATCACTAATACACGGAATGTAAACTTGACTACACATGAACTGTATTACAAACAGAACAGGGTCTCAAATTTAGAAAACCAACTAGTGCTTGCTTATGGGGAAAGGTGCCTTGGGGTGCTACATAAAACCAGAGACTGAAATTAGCACAGATAACATTCCATAAGACAAATAAGTAATAGACAAGACCTACTCCTTGCTCAACGAAATGGACTCAACACCACATATTCAACGCCTAGGAATATACCTGACTAGGAAGAATCTTAAAACCCATGGATATATATGTCTCCGTAAGAGAATCAAGCGTGTGTACAGCGGCTGATAAGCAGCAGTGAAAATCCGATAAATCCCATTATCAAAATAAATTTCGAAAACAAAACACAAAGACAGTGAAATAGAGAGCAATTCTTAAATAATTCACTCAGTGCATGTGATGCAACCGGGATTGACCACATCTACACCCAGAGCTGGTTGAGACATAAGGCTGGACACTTCTGGCTGATAGCACTGGTGAGTTTCGGTGAGCAAATGCAGACCCTTTGAAGTCATACTGCATGGTACCTATTCCATGGGTCCCAACTCTTCAGGTTCAAGGGATTCTTCCTCCAGCTAAAACATGCATGGGAAACCCACAGTATGGTCCACTGTGTGATTGGGAAACGATTTAAAATGCATCTCAGTTTTCGTATCCTGGTCCTCGGGTTCACCATTCCAGATGCTTTACTAACACTCTCCCTGCTTGGAGAGTCAGTGCCTTTAACCTCCTGTTTGGCACAGCTTGCAATTTCTGTGCAAGATGAACAGGAATAGGGAGAACCAATGAGAGACTAGCTGTAGGTGTCTGCACGGGCAAATGTAACGCTCATTGCCCACAAAGGAAGAGGAATTAACCAAAGGCTCAGCATGCCCTGCCGGAAACAGATTAGGGCCTGAAGCAATCCTGGGGTTTTGTGCCCAGCTCACAAGAAAGCGAGTTGAAGAAAGGAGCTCAGGGGCACTGTATTTCACAAACCTGCAGAGTTATAAATGACAGCTTTCCTCCAAAAATATATTGAAGTAAGCCTGCGAAGGGGACTTGAAAGCAGGGCAGAATTTCAGGAAAACGATTGCAGGGGGTAGACTGGAATTGCCCTGAAAGCATAGGAAAAGAGGCAGAACGTCGACAATGATGCACTTGGCCAAAAAGGGCGTATGCATTTTTTCCTGACTATATTCTGGAAAAAACGCATACGCCCTTTTTGGCCAACCAAGCAAGCCTGTAAAGGAAATCTGCACTACAATGAAGTCTCACTGTCCCCCGGGCAAAAGGGCCATCTGAAAAAAAGTGTAAAATCCAGAAAGGTAGGACAGGATATGGAGAACAGGGAGACTTGTTATGCTGATTGGCAGGATGTAAATTGCCAGCAGCCACCCTGGAGAAGTGTATGGTGTTTCCTGAAACACGTAAGAAACAAAGCAACACAGCCTATGGCACTTCCACTTATGGTCCTATAGCTTACGGAAATTAAAATCAAAAACAGACAGCCACCCCAATATTTGGGAGGGCTGTGTTCACAAGAAGCTCGTCTACAGTATCAGGTAAATATCCCAGAAAGCAAAAAATGGATAAAGAAGTTGTGGCATGTACGTGCAATGCAGTATCACTCAGCAATGAAATCTGTGTCATCAGGCCCGTAGCGGCATAGTGAATGGATGCAGGTATGGTGATTCTACGTGAACTACGTCACAAAGTAAAAGAAACATCATAAGATATCACTAATACACGGAATGTAAACTTGACTACACATGAACTGAATTACAAAACAGAACAGGGTCTCAAATTTAGAAAACCAACTAGTGCTTGCTTATGGGGAAAGGTGCCATGGGGTGCTGCATAAAACCAGAGACTGAAATTAGCACAGATAACATTCCATAAACCAAATATGTAATAGACAAGACCTACTCCTTGCTCAACGAAATGGACTCAACACCACATATTCAACGCCTAGGAATATACCTGACTAGGAAGAATCTTAAAACCCATGGATATATATGTCTCCGTAAGAGAACCAAGCGTGTGTACAGCGGCCGAAACGCAGCAGTGAAAATCCGATAAATCCCATTATCAAAATAAATTTCGAAAACAAAACACAAAGACAGTGAAATAGAGAGCAATTCTTAAATAATTCACTCAGGGCATGTGATGCAACCGGGATTGACCACATCTACACCCAGAGCTGGTTGAGACATAAGGCTAGACACTTCAGGCTGATAGCATTGGTGAGTTTCGGTGAGCAAATGCAGACCCTTTGAAGTCATACTGCATGGTACCTATTCCATGGGTCCCAACTCTTCTGGTTCAAGGGATTCTTCCTCCAGCTAAAACATGCATGGGAAACCCACAGTATGGTCCACTGTGTGATTGGGAAACGATTTAAAATGCATCTCAGTTTGCGTATCCTGGTCCTCGGGTTCACCATTCCAGATGCTTTACTAACACTCTCCCTGCTTGGAGAGTCAGTGCCTTTAACCTCCTGTTTGGCACAGCTTGCAATTTCTGCGCAAGATGAACAGGAATAGGGAGAACCAATGAGAGACTAGCTGTAGGTGTCTGCACGGGCAAATGTAACGCTCATTGCCGACCAGGAAGAGGAATTAACCAAAGGCTCAGTGTGCCCTGCCGGAAACAGATTAGGGCCTGAAGCAATCCTGCGGTTTTGTGCCCAGCTCACAAGAAAGCGAGTTGAAGAAAGGAGCTCAGGGGCACTGTAATTCACAAACCTGCAGAGTCATAAATGACAGCTATACTCCAAAAATATATTGAAGTAAGCCTGCGAAGGGGACTTGAAAGCGGGGCAGAATTTCAGGAAAACGATTGCAGGGGGTAGACTGGAATTGCCCTGAAAGCATAGGAAAAGAGGCAGAACGTTGACAATGATGCACTTGGCCAAAAAGGGCGTATGCGTTTTTTCCTGAATATATTCAGGAAAAAACGCATACGCTCTTTTTGGCCAACCAAGCAAGCCTGTAAAGGAAATCTGCACTACAATGAAGTCTCACTGCCCCCCGGGCAAAAGGGCCATCTGAAAAAAGTGTAAAATCCAGAAAGGTAGGACAGGATATGGAGAACAGGGAGCCTTGTTATGCTGATTTGCAGGATGTAAATTGCCAGCAGCCACCCTGGAGAAGTGTATGGTGTTTCCTGAAACACGTAAGAAACAAAGCAACACAGCCTATGGCACTTCCACTTATGGTCCTATAGCTTACGGAAATTAAAATCAAAAACAGACAGCCACCCCAATATTTGGGACGGCTGTGTTCACAAGAAGCTCGTCTACAGTATCAGGTAAATATCCCAGAAAGCAAAAAATGGATAAAGAAGTTGTGGCACGTACGTACAATGCAATATCACTCAGCAATGAAATCTGTGTCATCAGGCCCGTAGCGGCATAGTGAGTGGATGCAGGTACGGTGATTCTACGTGAACTACGTCAAACAGAAAAAGAAACATCATAAGATATCACTAATACACGGAATGTAAACTTGACTACACATGAACTGTATTACAAAACAGAACAGGGTCTCAAATTTAGAAAACCAACTAGTGCTTGCTTATGGGGAAAGGTGCCTTGGGGTGCTGCATAAAACCAGAGACTGAAATTAGCACAGATAACATTCCATAAGACAAATATGTAATAGACAAGACCTACTCCTTGCTCAACGAAATGGACTCAACACCACATATTCAACGCCTAGGAATATACCTGACTAGGAAGAATCTTAAAACCCATGGATATATATGTCTCCGTAAGAGAATCAAGCGTGTGTACAGCGGCCGAAACGCAGCAGTGAAAATCCGATAAATCCCATTATCAAAATAAATTTCGAAAACAAAACACAAAGACAGTGAAATAGAGAGCAATTCTTAAATAATTCACTCAGGGCATGTGATGCAACCGGGATTGACCACATCTACACCCAGAGCTGGTTGACACATAAGGCTGGACACTTCAGGCTGATAGCATTGGTGAGTTTCGGTGAGCAAATGCAGACCCTTTGAAGTCATACTGCATGGTACCCATTCCATGGGTCCCAACTCTCCAGGTTCAAGGGATTCTTCCTCCAGCTAAAACATGCATGGGAAACCCAGAGTATCGTCCACCGTGTGATTGGGAAACGATTTAAAATGCATCTCAGTTGTCGTATCCTGGTCCTCGGGTTCACCATTCCAGATGCTTTACTAACACTCTCCCCGCTTGGAGAGTCAGTGCCTTTAACCTCCTGTTTGGCACAGCTTGCAATTTCTGTGCAAGACGAACAGGAATAGGGAGAACCAATGAGAAACTAGCTGTAGGTGTCTGCACGGGCAAATGTAACGCTCATTGCCCACCAGGAAGAGTAATTAAACAATGGCTCAGTGTGCCCTGCTGGAAACAGATTAGGGCCTGAAGCATTCCTGCGGTTTTGTGCCCAGCTCACAAGAAAGCGAGTTGAAGAAAGAGCTCAGGGGCACTGTACTTCACAAACCTGCAGAGTTATAAATGACAGCTATCCTCCAAAAATATATTGAAGTAAGCCTGCGAAGGGGACTTGAAAGCGGGGCTGAATTTCAGGAAAACGATTGCAGGGGGTAGACTGGAATTGCCCTGAAAGCATAGGAAAAGAGGCACAACGTCGACAATGATGCACTTGGCCAAAAAGGGCGTATGCGTTTTTTCCTGAATATATTCAGGAAAAAACGCATACGCCCTTTTTGGCCAACCAAGCAAGCCTGTAAAGGAAATCTGCACTACAGTGAAATCTCACTGCCCCCCGGGGCAAAAGGGCCATCTGAAAAAAGTGTAAAATCCAGAAAGGTAGGACAGGATATGGAGAACAGGGAGCCTTGTTATGCTGATTGGCAGGATGTAAATTGCCAGCAGCCACCCTGGAGAAGTGTATGGTGTTTCCTGAAACACGTAAGAAACAAAGCAACACAGCCTATGGCACTTCCACTTATGGTCCTATAGCTTACGGAAATTAAAATCAAAAACAGACAGCCACCCCAATATTTGGGACGGCTGTGTTCACAAGAAGCTCGTCTACAGTATCAGGTAAATATCCCAGAAAGCAAAAAATGGATAAAGAAGTTGTGGCACGTACGTACAATGCAATATCACTCAGCAATGAAATCTGTGTTATCAGGCCCGTAGCGGCATAGTGAGAGGATGCAGGTACGGTGATTCTACGTGAACTACGTCACACAGAAAAAGAAACATCATAAGATATCACTAATACACGGAATGTAAACTTGACTACACATGAACTGAATTACAAAAAAGAACAGGGTCTCAAATTTAGAAAACCAACTAGTGCTTGCTTATGGGGAAAGGTGCCTTGGGGTGCTGCATAAAACCAGAGACTGAAATTAGCACAGATAACTTTCCATAAGCCAAATATGTAATAGACAAGACCTACTCCTTGCTCAACGAAATGGACCCAACACCACATATTCAACGCCTAGGAATATACCTGACTAGGAAGAATCTTAAAACCCATGGATATATATGTCTCCGTAAGAGAATCAAGCGTGTGTACAGCGGCCGAAACGCAGCAGTGAAAATCCGATAAATCCCATTATCAAAATAAATTTCGAAAACAAAACACAAAGACAGTGAAATAGAGAGCAATTCTTAAATAATTCACTCAGGGCATGTGATGCAACCGGGATTGACCACATCTACACCCAGAGCTGGTTGACACATAAGGCTGGACACTTCAGGCTGATAGCACTGGTGAGTTTCGGTGAGCAAATGCAGACCCTTTGAAGTCATACTGCATGGTACCCATTCCATGGGTCCCAACTCTCCAGGTTCAAGGGATTCTTCCTCCAGCTAAAACATGCATGGGAATCCCAGAGTATCGTCCACTGTGTGATTGGGAAACGATTTAAAATGCATCTCAGTTTTCGTTTCCTGGTCCTCGGGTTCACCATTCCAGATGCTTTACTAACACTCTCCCCGCTTGGAGAGTCAGTGCCTTTAACCTCCTGTTTCGCACAGCTTGCAATTTCTGTGCAAGATGAACAGGAATAGGGAGAACCAATGAGAGACTAGCTGTAGGTGTCTGCACGGGCAAATGTAACGCTCATTGCCCACCAGGAAGAGGAATTAAACAAAGGCTCAGTGTGCCCTGCTGGAAACAGATTAGGGCCTGAAGCAATCCTGCGGTTTTGTGCCCAGCTCACAAGAAAGCGAGTTGAAGAAAGGAGCTCAGGGGCACTGTACTTCACAAACCTGCAGAGTTATAAATGACAGCTATCCTCCAAAAATATATTGAAGTAAGCCTGCGAAGGGGACTTGAAAGCGGGGCTGAATTTCAGGAAAACGATTGCAGGGGGTAGACTGGAATTGCCCTGAAAGCATAGGAAAAGAGGCACAACGTCGACAATGATGCACTTGGTCAAAAAGGGCGTATGCGTTTTTTCCTGAATATATTCAGGAAAAAACGCATACGCCCTTTTTGGCCAACCAAGCAAGCCTGTAAAGGAAATCTGCACTACAGTGAAATCTCACTGCCCCCCCGGGCAAAAGGGCCATCTGAAAAAAGTGTAAAATCCAGAAAGGTAGGACAGGATATGGAGAACAGGGAGCCTTGTTATGCTGATTGGCAGGATGTAAATTGCCAGCAGCCACCCTGGAGAAGTGTATGGTGTTTCCTGAAACACGTAAGAAACAAAGCAACACAGCCTATGGCACTTCCACTTATGGTCCTATAGCTTACGGAAATTAAAATCAAAAACAGACAGCCACCCCAATATTTGGGACGGCTGTGTTCACAAGAAGCTCGTCTACAGTATCAGGTAAATATCCCAGAAAGCAAAAAATGGATAAAGAAGTTGTGGCACGTACGTGCAATGCAATATCACTCAGCAATTAAATCTGTGTCATCAGGCCCGTAGCGGCATAGTCAGTGGATGCAGGTACGGTGATTCTACGTGAACTACGTCACACAGAAAAAGAAACATCATAAGATATCACTAATACACGGAATGTAAACTTCACTACACATGAACTGAATTACAAAACAGAACAGGGTCTCAAATTTAGAAAACCAACTAGTGCTTGCTTATGGGGAAAGGTGCGTTGGGGTGCTGCATAAAACCAGAGACTGAAATTAGCACAGATAACATTCCATAAGCCAAATATGTAATAGACAAGACCTACTCCTTGCTCAACGAAATGGACTCAACACCACATATTCAACGCCTAGGAATATACCTGACTAGGAAGAATCTTAAAACCCATGGATATATATGTCTCCGTAAGAGAATCAAGCGTGTGTACAGCGGCCGAAACGCAGCAGTGAAAATCCGATAAATCCCATTATCAAAATAAATTTCGAAAACAAAACACAAAGACAGTGAAATAGAGAGCAATTCTTAACTAATTCACTCAGGGCATGTGATGCAACCGGGATTGACCACATCTACACCCAGAGCTGGTTGAGACATAAGGCTGGACACTTCAGGCTGATAGCATTGGTGAGTTTCGGTGAGCAAATGCAGACCCTTTGAAGTCATACTGCATGGTACCCATTCCATGGGTCCCAACTCTCCAGGTTCAAGGCATTCTTCCTCCAGCTAAAACATGCATGGGAAACCCAGAATATCGTCCACCGTGTGATTGGGAAACGATTTAAAATGCATCTCAGTTTTCGTATCCTGGTCCTCGGGTTCACCATTCCAGATGCTTTACTAACACTCTCCCCGCTTGGAGAGTCAGTGCCTTTAACCTCCTGTTTGGCACAGCTTGCCATTTCTGTGCAAGATGAACAGGAATAGGGAGAACCAATGAGAGACTAGCTGTAGGTGTCTGCACGGGCAAATGTAACGCTCATTGCCCACCAGGAAGAGGAATTAAACAAAGGCTCAGCGTGCCCTGCTGGAAACAGATTAGGGCCTGAAGCAATCCTGCGGTTTTGTGCCCAGCTCACAAGAAAGCGAGTTGAAGAAAGGAGCTCAGGGGCACTGTACTTCACAAACCTGCAGAGTTATAAATGACAGCTATCCTCCAAAAATATATTGAAGTAAGCCTGCGAAGGGGACTTGAAAGCGGGGCTGAATTTCAGGAAAACGGTTGCAGGGGGTAGACTGGAATTGCCCTGAAAGCATAGGAAAAGAGGCACAACGTCGACAATGATGCACTTGGCCAAAAAAGGCGTATGCGTTTTTTCCTGAATATATTCAGGAAAAAACGCATACGCCCTTTTTGGCCAACCAAGCAAGCCTGTAAAGGAAATCTGCACTACAATGAAATCTCACTGCCCCCCCGGGCAAAAGGGCCATCTGAAAAAAGTGTAAAATCCAGAAAAGTAGGACAGGATATGGAGAACAGGGAGCCTTGTTATGCTGATTGGCAGGATGTAAATTGCCAGCAGCCACCCTGGAGAAGTGTATGGTGTTTCCTGAAACACGTAAGAAACAAAGCAACACAGCCTATGGCACTTCCACTTATGGTCCTATAGCTTACGGAAATTAAAATCAAAAACAGACAGCCACCCCAATATTTGGGACGGCTGTGTTCACAAGAAGCTCGTCTACAGTATCAGGTAAATATCCCAGAAAGCAAACAATGGATAAAGAAGTTGTGGCACGTACGTACAATGCAATATCACTCAGCAATGAAATCTGTGTCATCAGGCCCGTAGCGGCATAGTGAGTGGATGCAGGTACGGTGATTCTACGTGAACTACGTCACACAGAAAAAGAAACATCATAAGATATCACTAATACACGGAATGTAAACTTGACTACACATAAACTGAATTACAAAACAGAACAGGGTCTGAAATTTAGAAAACCAACTAGTGCTTGCTTATGGGGAAAGGTGCCTTGGGGTGCTGCATAAAACCAGAGACTGAAATTAGCACAGATAACTTTCCATAAGCCAAATATGTAATAGACAAGACCTACTCCTTGCTCAACGAAATGGACCCAACACCACATATTCAACGCCTAGGAATATACCTGACTAGGAAGAATCTTAAAACCCATGGATATATATGTCTCCGTAAGAGAATCAAGCGTGTGTACAGCGGCCGAAACGCAGCAGTGAAAATCCGATAAATCCCATTATTAAAATAAATTTGGAAAACAAAACACAAAGACAGTGAAATAGAGAGCAATTCTTAAATAATTCACTCAGGGCATGTGATGCAACCGGGATTACCACATCTACACCCAGAGCTGGTTGAGACATAAGGCTGGACACTTCAGGCTGATAGCACTGGTTTGTTTCGGTGAGCAAATGCAGACCCTTTGAAGTCATACTGCATGGACCCATTTCATGGGTCCCAACTCTCCAGGTTCAAGGGATTCTTCCTCCAACTAAAACATGCATGGGGAACCAAGAGTATCGTCCACCGTGTGATTGGGAAATGATTTAAAATGCATCTCAGTTTTCGTATCCTGGTCCTCGGGTTCACCATTCCAGATGCTTTACTAACACTCTCCCCGCTTGGAGAGTCAGTGCATTTAACCTCCTGTTTCGCACAGCTTGCAATTTCTGTGCAAGATGAACAGGAATAGGGAGAACCAATGAGAGACTAGCTGTAGGTGTCTGCACGGGCAAATGTAACGCTCATTGCCCACCAGGAAGAGGAATTAAACAAAGGCTCAGTGTGCCCTGCTGGAAACAGATTAGGGCCTGAAGCAATCATGCGGTTTTGTGCCCAGCTCACAAGAAAGCGAGTTGAAGAAAGGAGCTCAGGGGCACTGTACTTCACAAACCTGCAGAGTCATAAATGACAGCTATCCTCCAAAAATATATTGAAGTAAGCCTGCGAAGGGGACTTGAAAGCGGGGCTGAATTTCATGAAAACGATTGCAGGGGGTAGACTGGAATTGCCCTGAAAGCATAGGAAAAGAGGCACAACGTCGACAATGATGCACTTGGCCAAAAAGGGCGTATGCGTTTTTTCCTGAATATATTCAGGAAAAAACGCATACGCCCTTTTTGGCCAACCAAGCAAGCCTGTAAAGGAAATCGGCACTACAATGAAATCTCACTGCCCCCCCGGGCAAAAGGGCCATCTGAAAAAAGTGTAAAATCCAGAAAGGTAGGACAGGATATGGAGAACAGGGAGCCTTGTTATGCTGATTGGCAGGATGTAAATTGCCAGCAGCCACTCTGGAGAAGTGTATGGTGTTTCCTGAAACACGTAAGAAACAAAGCAACACAGCCTATGGCACTTCCACTTATGGTCTTATAGCTTACGGAAATTAAAATCAAAAACAGACAGCCACCCCAATATTTGGGACGGCTGTGTTCACAAGAAGCTCGTCTACAGTATCAGGTAAATATCCCAGAAAGCAAAAAATGGATAAAGAAGTTGTGGCACGTACGTACAATGCAATATCACTCAGCAATGAAATCTGTGTCATCAGGCCCGTAGCGGCATAGTGAGTGGATGCAGGTACGGTGATTCTACGTGAACTACGTCACACAGAAAAAGAAACATCATAAGATATCACTAATACACGGAATGTAAACTTGACTACACATGAACTGAATTACAAAAAAGAACAGGGTCTCAAATTTAGAAAACCAACTAGTGCTTGCTTATGGGGAAAGGTGCCTTGGGGTGCTGCATAAAACCAGAGACTGAAATTAGCACAGATAACATTCCATAAGCCAAATATGTAATAGACAAGACCTACTCCTTGCTCAACGAAATGGACTCAACACCACATATTCAACGCCTAGGAATATACCTGACTAGGAAGAATCTTAAAACCCATGGATATATATGTCTCCGTAAGAGAATCAAGCGTGTGTACAGCGGCCGAAACGCAGTAGTGAAAATCCGATAAATCCCATTATCAAAATAAATTTCGAAAACAAAACACAAAGACAGTGAAATAGAGAGCAATTCTTAAATATTTCACTCAGGGCATGTGTTGCAACCGGGATTTAACACATCTACACCCAGAGCTGGTTGAGACATAAGGCTGGACACTTCAGGCTGATAGCATTGGTGAGTTTCGGTGAGCAAATGCAGACCCTTTGAAGTCATACTGCATGGTACCCATTCCATGGGTCCCAACTCTCCAGGTTCAAGGGATTCTTCCTCCAGCTAAAACATGCATGGGAAACCCAGAGTATCGTCCACCGTGTGATTGGGAAACGATTTAAAATGCATCTCAGTTTTCGTATCCTGGTCCTCGGGTTCAACATTCCAGATGCTTTACTAACACTCTCCCCGCTTGGAGAGTCAGTGCCTTTAACCTCCTCTTTGGCACAGCTTGCAATTTCTGTGCAAGATGAACAGGAATAGGGAGAACCAATGAGAGACTAGCTGTAGGTGTCTGCACGGGCAAATGTAACGCTCCTTGCCCACCAGGAAGGGGAATTAAACAAAGGCTCAGTGTGCCCTGCTGGAAACAGATTAGGGCCTGAAGCAATCCTGCGGTTTTGTGCCCAGCTCACAAGAAAGCGAGGTGAAGAAAGGAGCTCAGGGGCACTGTAATTCACAAACCTACAGAGTTATAAATGACAGCTATCTTCCAAAAGTATATTGAAGTAAGCCTGCGAAGGGGACTTGAAAGCGGGGCAGAATTTCAGGAAAACGATTGCAGGGGGTAGACTGGAATTGCCCTGAAAGCATAGGAAAAGAGGCAGAACGTCGACAATGATGCACTTGGCCAAAAAGGGCGTATGCGTTTTTTCCTGAATATATTCAGGAAAAAACGCATACGCCCTTTTTGGCCAACCAAGCAAGCCTGTAAAGGAAATCTGCACTACAATGAAATCTCACTGCCCCCCGGGGCAAAAGGGCCATCTGAAAAAAGTGTAAAATCCAGAAAGGTAGGACAGGATATGGAGAACAGGGAGCCTTGTTATGCTGATTGGCAGGATGTAAATTGCCAGCAGCCACCCTGGAGAAGTGTATGGTGTTTCCTGAAACACGTAAGAAACAAAGCAACACAGCCTATGGCACTTCCACTTATGGTCCTATAGCTTACGGAAATTAAAATCAAAAACAGACAGCCACCCCAATATTTGGGACGGCTGTGTTCACAAGAAGCTCGTCTACAGTATCAGGTAAATATCCCAGAAAGCAAAAAATGGATAAAGAAGTTGTGGCACGTACGTACAATGCAATATCACTCAGCAATGAAATCTGTGTCATCAGGCCCGTAGCGGCATAGTGAGTGGATGCAGGTACGGTGATTCTACGTGAACTACGTCACACAGAAAAAGAAACATCATAAGATATCACTAATACACGGAATGTAAACTTGACTACACATGAACTGAATTACAAAACAGAACAGGGTCTCAAATTTAGAAAACCAACTAGTGCTTGCTTATGGGGAAAGGTGCCTTGGGGTGCTGCATAAAACCAGAGACTGAAATTAGCACAGATAACTTTCCATAAGCCAAATATGTAATAGACAAGACCTACTCCTTGCTCAACGAAATGGACCCAACACCACATATTCAACGCCTAGGAATATACCTGACTAGGAAGAATCTTAAAACCCATGGATATATATGTCTCCGTAAGAGAATCAAGCGTGTGTACAGCGGCCGAAACGCAGCAGTGAAAATCCGATAAATCCCATTATCAAAATAAATTTCGAAAACAAAACACAAAGACAGTGAAATAGAGAGCAATTCTTAACTAATTCACTCAGGGCATGTGATGCAACCGGGATTGACCACATCTACACCCAGAGCTGGTTGAGACATAAGGCTGGACACTTCAGGCTGATAGCATTGGTGAGTTTCGGTGAGCAAATGCAGACCCTTTGAAGTCATACTGCATGGTACCCATTCCATGGGTCCCAACTCTCCAGGTTCAAGGGATTCTTCCTCCAGCTAAAACATGCATGGGAAACCCAGAGTATCGTCCACTGTGTGATTGGGAAACGATTTAAAATGCATCTCAGTTTTCGTTTCCTGGTCCTCGGGTTCACCATTCCAGATGCTTTACTAACACTCTCCCCGCTTGGAGAGTCAGTGCCTTTAACCTCCTGTTTCGCACAGCTTGCCATTTCTGTGCAAGATGAACAGGAATAGGGAGAACCAATGAGAGACTAGCTGTAGGTGTCTGCACGGGCAAATATAACGCTCATTGCCCACCAGGAAGAGGAATTAAACAAAGGCTCAGTGTGCCCTGCTGGAAACAGATTAGGGCCTGAAGCAATCCTGCGGTTTTGTGCCCAGCTCACAAGAAAGCGAGTTGAAGAAAGGAGCTCAGGGGCACTGTACTTCACAAACCTGCAGAGTTATAAATGACAGCTATCCTCCAAAAATATATTGAAGTAAGCCTGCGAAGGGGACTTGAAAGCGGGGCTGAATTTCAGGAAAACGATTGCAGGGGGTAGACTGGAATTGCCCTGAAAGCATAGGAAAAGAGGCACAACGTCGACAATGATGCACTTGGCCAAAAAGGGCGTATGCGTTTTTTCCTGAATATATTCAGGAAAAAACGCATACGCCCTTTTTGGCCAACCAAGCAAGCCTGTAAAGGAAATCTGCACTACAATGAAATCTCACTGCCCCCCCGGGCAAAAGGGCCATCTGAAAAAAGTGTAAAATCCAGAAAGGTAGGACAGGATATGGAGAACAGGGAGCCTTGTTATGCTGATTGGCAGGATGTAAATTGCCAGCAGCCACCCTGGAGAAGTGTATGGTGTTTCCTGAAACTTGTAAGAAACAAAGCAACACAGCCTATGGCACTTCCACTTATGGCCCTATAGCTTACGGAAATTAAAATCAAAAACAGACAGCCACCCCAATATTTGGGACGGCTGTGTTCACATGAAGCTCGTCTACAGTATCAGGTAAATATCCCAGAAAGCAAAAAATGGATAAAGAAGTTGTGGCATGTACGTGCAATGCAATATCACTCAGCAATGAAATCTGTGTCATCAGGCCCGTAGCGGCATAGTAAGTGGATGCAGGTACAGTGATTCTACGTGAACTACGTCACACAGAAAAAGAAACATCATAAGATATCACTAATACACGGAATGTAAACTTGACTACACATGAACTGAATTACAAAACAGAACAGGGTCTCAAATTTAGAAAACCAACTAGTGCTTGCTTATGGGGAAAGGTGCCTTGGGGTGCTGCATAAAACCAGAGACTGAAATTAGCACAGATAACATTCCATAAGCCAAATATGTAATAGACAAGACCTACTCCTTGCTCAACGAAATGGACTCAACACCACATATTCAACGCCTAGGAATATACCTGACTAGGAAGAATCTTAAAACCCATGGATATATATGTCTCCGTAAGAGAATCAAGCGTGTGTAGAGCGGCGGAAATGCAGCAGTGAAAATCCGATAAACCCAATTATCAAAATAAATTTCGAAAATAAAACACAAAGACAGTGAAATAGAGAGCAATTCTTAAATAATTCACTCAGGGCATGTGATGCAACCGGGATTACCACATCTACACCCAGAGCTGGTTGAGACATAAGGCTGGACACTTCAGGCTGATAGCACTGGTTTGTTTCGGTGAGCAAATGCAGACCCTTTGAAGTCATACTGCATGGACCCATTCCATGGGTCCCAACTCTTCCAGGTTCAAGGGATTCTTCCTCCAGCTAAAACATGCATGGGAAACCAAGAGTATCGTCCACCGTGTGATTGGGAAACGATTTAAAATGCATCTCAGTTGTCGTATCCTGGTCCTCGGGTTCACCATTCCAGATGCTTTACTAACACTCTCCCCGCTTGGAGAGTCAGTGCCTTTAACCTCCTGTTTCGCACAGCTTGCAATTTCTGTGCAAGATGAACAGGAATAGGGAGAACCAATGAGAGACTAGCTGCAGGTGTCTGCACGGGCAAATGTAAGGCTCATTGCCCACCAGGAAGAGGAATTAAACAAAGGCTCAGTGTGCCCTGCTGGAAACAGATTAGGGCCTGAAGCAATCATGCGGTTTTGTGCCCAGCTCACAAGAAAGCGAGTTGAAGAAAGGAGCTCAGGGGCACTGTACTTCACAAACCTGCAGAGTCATAAATGACAGCTATCCTCCAAAAATATATTGAAGTAAGCCTGCGAAGGGGACTTGAAAGCGGGGCTGAATTTCAGGAAAACGATTGCAGGGGATAGACTGGAATTGCCCTGAAAGCATAGGAAAAGAGGCACAACGTCGACAATGATGCACTTGGCCAAAAAGGGCGTATGCGTTTTTTCCTGAATATATTCAGGAAAAAACGCATACGCCCTTTTTGGCCAACCAAGCAAGCCTGTAAAGGAAATCTGCACTACAATGAAATCTCACTGCCCCCCGGGGCAAAAGGGCCATCTGAAAAAAGTGTAAAATCCAGAAAGGTAGGACAGGATATGGAGAACAGGGAGCCTTGTTATGCTGATTGGCAGGATGTAAATTGCCAGCAGCCACCCTGGAGAAGTGTATGGTGTTTCCTGAAACACGTAAGAAACAAAGCAACACAGCCTATGGCACTTCCACTTATGGTCCTATAGCTTACGGAAATTAAAATCAAAAACAGACAGCCACCCCAATATTTGGGACGGCTGTGTTCACAAGAAGCTCGTCTACAGTATCAGGTAAATATCCCAGAAAGCAAAAAATGGATAAAGAAGTTGTGGCACGTACGTACAATGCAATATCACTCAGCAATGAAATCTGTGTCATCAGGCCCGTAGCGGCATAGTGAGTGGATGCAGGTACGGTGATTCTACGTGAACTACGTCACACAGAAAAAGAAACATCATAAGATATCACTAATACACGGAATGTAAACTTGACTACACATGAACTGAATTACAAAACAGAACAGGGTCTCAAATTTAGAAAACCAACTAGTGCTTGCTTATGGGGAAAGGTGCCTTGGGGTGCTGCATAAAACCAGAGACTGAAATTAGCACAGATAACTTTCCATAAGCCAAATATATAATAGACAAGACCTACTCCTTGCTCAACGAAATGGACCCAACACCACATATTCAACGCCTAGGAATATACCTGACTAGGAAGAATCTTAAAACCCATGGATATATATGTCTCCGTAAGAGAATCAAGCGTGTGTACAGCGGCCGAAACGCAGCAGTGAAAATCCGATAAATCCCATTATCAAAATAAATTTCGAAAACAAAACACAAAGACAGTGAAATAGAGAGCAATTCTTAACTAATTCACTCAGGGCATGTGATGCAACCGGGATTGACCACATCTACACCCAGAGCTGGTTGAGACATAAGGCTGGACACTTCAGGCTGATAGCATTGGTGAGTTTCGGTGAGCAAATGCAGACCCTTTGAAGTCATACTGCATGGTACCCATTCCATGGGTCCCAACTCTCCAGGTTCAAGGGATTCTTCCTCCAGCTAAAACATGCATGGGAAACCCAGAGTATCGTCCACTGTGTGATTGGGAAACGATTTAAAATGCATCTCAGTTTTCGTTTCCTGGTCCTCGGGTTCACCATTCCAGATGCTTTACTAACACTCTCCCCGCTTGGAGAGTCAGTGCCTTTAACCTCCTGTTTCGCACAGCTTGCCATTTCTGTGCAAGATGAACAGGAATAGGGAGAACCAATGAGAGACTAGCTGTAGGTGTCTGCACGGGCAAATATAACGCTCATTGCCCACCAGGAAGAGGAATTAAACAAAGGCTCAGTGTGCCCTGCTGGAAACAGATTAGGGCCTGAAGCAATCCTGCGGTTTTGTGCCCAGCTCACAAGAAAGCGAGTTGAAGAAAGGAGCTCAGGGGCACTGTACTTCACAAACCTGCAGAGTTATAAATGACAGCTATCCTCCAAAAATATATTGAAGTAAGCCTGCGAAGGGGACTTGAAAGCGGGGCTGAATTTCAGGAAAACGATTGCAGGGGGTAGACTGGAATTGCCCTGAAAGCATAGGAAAAGAGGCACAACGTCGACAATGATGCACTTGGCCAAAAAGGGCGTATGCGTTTTTTCCTGAATATATTCAGGAAAAAACGCATACGCCCTTTTTGGCCAACCAAGCAAGCCTGTAAAGGAAATCTGCACTACAATGAAATCTCACTGCCCCCCCGGGCAAAAGGGCCATCTGAAAAAAGTGTAAAATCCAGAAAGGTAGGACAGGATATGGAGAACAGGGAGCCTTGTTATGCTGATTGGCAGGATGTAAATTGCCAGCAGCCACCCTGGAGAAGTGTATGGTGTTTCCTGAAACTTGTAAGAAACAAAGCAACACAGCCTATGGCACTTCCACTTATGGCCCTATAGCTTACGGAAATTAAAATCAAAAACAGACAGCCACCCCAATATTTGGGACGGCTGTGTTCACAAGAAGCTCGTCTACAGTATCAGGTAAATATCCCAGAAAGCAAAAAATGGATAAAGAAGTTGTGGCATGTACGTGCAATGCAATATCACTCAGCAATGAAATCTGTGTCATCAGGCCCGTAGCGGCATAGTAAGTGGATGCAGGTACAGTGATTCTACGTGAACTACGTCACACAGAAAAAGAAACATCATAAGATATCACTAATACACGGAATGTAAACTTGACTACACATGAACTGAATTACAAAACAGAACAGGGTCTCAAATTTAGAAAACCAACTAGTGCTTGCTTATGGGGAAAGGTGCCTTGGGGTGCTGCATAAAACCAGAGACTGAAATTAGCACAGATAACATTCCATAAGCCAAATATGTAATAGACAAGACCTACTCCTTGCTCAACGAAATGGACTCAACAACACATATTCAACGCCTAGGAATATACCTGACTAGGAAGAATCTTAAAACCCATGGATATATATGTCTCCGTAAGAGAATCAAGCGTGTGTACAGCGGCGGAAATGCAGCAGTGAAAATCCGATAAACCCAATTATCAAAATAAATTTCGAAAATAAAACACAAAGACAGTGAAATAGAGAGCAATTCTTAAATAATTCACTCAGGGCATGTGATGCAACCGGGATTACCACATCTACACCCAGAGCTGGTTGAGACATAAGGCTGGACACTTCAGGCTGATAGCACTGGTTTGTTTCGGTGAGCAAATGCAGACCCTTTGAAGTCATACTGCATGGACCCATTCCATGGGTCCCAACTCTTCCAGGTTCAAGGGATTCTTCCTCCAGCTAAAACATGCATGGGAAACCAAGAGTATCGTCCACCGTGTGATTGGGAAACGATTTAAAATGCATCTCAGTTGTCGTATCCTGGTCCTCGGGTTCACCATTCCAGATGCTTTACTAACACTCTCCCCGCTTGGAGAGTCAGTGCCTTTAACCTCCTGTTTCGCACAGCTTGCAATTTCTGTGCAAGATGAACAGGAATAGGGAGAACCAATGAGAGACTAGCTGCAGGTGTCTGCACGGGCAAATGTAAGGCTCATTGCCCACCAGGAAGAGGAATTACACAAAGGCTCAGTGTGCCCTGCTGGAAACAGATTAGGGCCTGAAGCAATCATGCGGTTTTGTGCCCAGCTCACAAGAAAGCGAGTTGAAGAAAGGAGCTCAGGGGCACTGTACTTCACAAACCTGCAGAGTCATAAATGACAGCTATCCTCCAAAAATATATTGAAGTAAGCCTGCGAAGGGGACTTGAAAGCGGGGCTGAATTTCAGGAAAACGATTGCAGGGGATAGACTGGAATTGCCCTGAAAGCATAGGAAAAGAGGCACAACGTCGACAATGATGCACTTGGCCAAAAAGGGCGTATGCGTTTTTTCCTGAATATATTCAGGAAAAAACACATACGCCCTTTTTGGCCAACCAAGCAAGCCTGTAAAGGAAATCTGCACTACAATGAAATCTCACTGCCCCCCCGGGCAAAAGGGCCATCTGAAAAAAGTGTAAAATCCAGAAAGGTAGGACAGGATATGGAGAACAGGGAGCCTTGTTATGCTGATTGGCAGGATGTAAATTGCCAGCAGCCACCCTGGAGAAGTGTATGGTGTTTCCTGAAACACGTAAGAAACAAAGCAACACAGCCTATGGCACTTCCACTTATGGTCCTATAGCTTACGGAAATTAAAATCAAAAACAGACAGCCACCCCAATATTTGGGACGGCTGTGTTCCCAAGAAGCTCGTCTACAGTATCAGGTAAATATCCCAGAAAGCAAAAAATGGATAAAGAAGTTGTGGCACGTACGTACAATGCAATATCACTCAGCAATGAAATCTGTGTCATCAGGCCCGTAGCGGCATAATGAGTGGATGCAGGTACAGTGATTCTACGTGAACTACGTCACACAGAAAAAGAAACATCATAAGATATCACTAATACACGGAATGTAAACTTGACTACACATGAACTGAATTACAAAACAGAACAGGGTCTCAAATTTAGAAAACCAACTAGTGCTTGCTTATGGGGAAAGGTGCCTTGGGGTGCTGCATAAAACCAGAGACTGAAATTAGCACAGATAACATTCCATAAGCCAAATATGTAATAGACAAGACCTACTCCTTGCTCAACGAAATGGACCCAACACCACATATTCAACGCCTGGGAATATACCTGACTAGGAAGAATCTTAAAACCCATGGATATATATGTCTCCGTAAGAGAATCAAGCGTGTGTACATCGGCCGAAACGCAGCAGTGAAAATCCGATAAATCCCATTATCAAAATAAATTTCGAAAACAAAACACAAAGACAGTGAAATAGAGAGCAATTCTTAAATAATTCACTCAGGGCATGTGATGCAACCGGGATTGACCACATCTACACCCAGAGCTGGTTGAGACATAAGGCTGGACACTTCAGCCTGATAGCATTGGTGAGTTTCGGTGAGCAAATGCAGACCCTTTGAAGTCATACTGCATGGTACCCATTCCATGGGTCCCAACTCTCCAGGTTCAAGGGATTCTTCCTCCAGCTAAAACATGCATGGGAAACCCAGAGTATCGTCCACCGTGTGATTGGGAAATGTTTAAAATGCATCTCAGTTTTCGTTTCCTGGTCCTCGGGTTCACCATTCCAGATGCTTTACTAACACTCTCCCCGCTTGGAGAGTCAGTGCCTTTAACCTCCTGTTTGGCACAGCTTGCAATTTCTGTGCAAGATGAACAGGAATAGGGAGAACCAATGAGAGACTAGCTGTAGGTGTCTGCACGGGCAAATGTAACGCTCATTGCCCACCAGGAAGAGGAATTAAACAAAGGCTCAGTGTGCCCTGCTGGAAACAGATTAGGGCCTGAAGCAATCCTGCGGTTTTGTGCCCAGCTCACAAGAAAGCGAGTTGAAGAAAGGAGCTCAGGGGCACTGTACTTCACAAACCTGCAGAGTTATAAATGACAGCTATCCTCCAAAAATATATTGAAGTAAGCCTGCGAAGGGGACTTGAAAGCGGGGCTGAATTTCAGGAAAACGATTGCAGGGGGTAGACTGGAATTGCCCTGAAAGCATAGGAAAAGAGGCACAACGTCGACAATGATGCACTTGGCCAAAAAGGGCGTATGCGTTTTTTCCTGAATATATTCAGGAAAAAACGCATACGCCCTTTTTAGCCAACCAAGCAAGCCTGTAAAGGAAATCTGCACTACAATGAAATCTCACTGCCCCCCCGGGCAAAAGGGCCATCTGAAAAAAGTGTAAAATCCAGAAAGGTAGGACAGGATATGGAGAACAGGGAGCCTTGTTATGCTGATTGGCAGGATGTAAATTGCCAGCAGCCACCCTGGAGAAGTGTATGGTGTTTCCTGAAACACGTAAGAAACAAAGCAACACAGCCTACGGCACTTCCACTTATGGTCCTATAGCTTACGGAAATTAAAATCAAAATCAGACAGCCACCCCAATATTTGGGACGGCTGTGTTCACAAGAAGCTCGTCTACAGTATCAGGTAAATATCCCAGAAAGCAAAAAATGGATAAAGAAGTTGTGGCACGTACGTGCAATGCAATATCACTCAGCAATGAAATCTGTGTCATCAGGCCCGTAGCGGCATAGTAAGTGGATGCAGGTACGGTGATTCTACGTGAACTACGTCACACAGAAAAAGAAACATCATAAGATATCACTAATACACGGAATGTAAACTTCACTACACATGAACTGAATTACAAAACAGAACAGGGTCTCAAATTTAGAAAACCAACTAGTGCTTGCTTATGGGGAAAGGTGCGTTGGGGTGCTGCATAAAACCAGAGACTGAAATTAGCACAGATAACATTCCATAAGCCAAATATGTAATAGACAAGACCTACTCCTTGCTCAACGAAATGGACTCAACACCACATATTCAACGCCTAGGAATATACCTGACTAGGAAGAATCTTAAAACCCATGGATATATATGTCTCCGTAAGAGAATCAAGCGTGTGTATAGCGGCGGAAATGCAGCAGTGAAAATCCGATAAACCCCATTATCAAAATAAATTTCGAAAACAAAACACAAAGACAGTGAAATAGAGAGCAATTCTTAAATAATTCACTCAGGGCATGTGATGCAACCGGGATTGACCACATCTACACCCAGAGCTGGTTGAGACATAAGGCTGGACACTTCTGGCTGATAGCACTGGTGAGTTTCGGTGAGCAAATGCAGACCCTTTGAAGTCATACTGCATGGTACCCATTCCATGGGTCCCAACTCTCCAGGTTCAAGGCATTCTTCCTCCAGCTAAAACATGCATGGGAAACCCAGAGTATCGTCCACCGTGTGATTGGGAAACGATTTAAAATGCATCTCAGTTGTCGTATCCTGGTCCTCGGGTTCACCATTCCAGATGCTTTACTAACACTCTCCCCGCTTGGAGAGTCAGTGCCTTTAACCTCCTGTTTGGCACAGCTTGCAATTTCTGTGCAAGATGAACAGGAATAGGGAGAACCAATGAGAGACTAGCTGTAGGTGTCTGCACGGGCAAATGTAACGCTCATTGCCCACCAGGAAGAGGAATTAAACAAAGGCTCAGTGTGCCCTGCTGGAAACAGATTAGGGCCTGAAGCAATCCTGCGGTTTTGTGCCCAGCTCACAAGAAAGCGAGGTGAAGAAAGGAGCTCAGGGGCACTGTACTTCACAAACCTGCAGAGTTATAAATGACAGCTATCCTCCAAAAATATATTGAAGTAAGCCTGCGAAGGGGACTTGAAAGCGGGGCTGAATTTCAGGAAAACGATTGCAGGGGGTAGACTGGAATTGCCCTGAAAGCATAGGAAAAGAGGCACAACGTCGACAATGATGCACTTGGCCAAAAAGGGCGTATGCGTTTTTTCCTGAATATATTCAGGAAAAAACGCATACGCCCTTTTTGGCCAACCAAGCAAGCCTGTAAAGGAAATCTGCACTACAATGAAATCTCACTGCCCCCCCGGGCAAAAGGGCCATCTGAAAAAAGTGTAAAATCCAGAAAGGTAGGACAGGATATGGAGAACAGGGAGCCTTGTTATGCTGATTGGCAGGATGTAAATTGCCAGCAGCCACCCTGGAGAAGTGTATGGTGTTTCCTGAAACACGTAAGAAACAAAGCAACACAACCTATGGCACTTCCACTTATGGTCCTATAGCTTACGGAAATTAAAATCAAAATCAGACAGCCACCCCAATATTTGGGACGGCTGTGTTCACAAGAAGCTCGTCTACAGTATCAGGTAAATATCCCAGAAAGCAAAAAATGGATAAAGAAGTTGTGGCACGTACGTGCAATGCAATATCACTCAGCAATGAAATCTGTGTCATCAGGCCCGTAGCGGCATAGTAAGTGGATGCAGGTACGGTGATTCTACGTGAACTACGTCACACAGAAAAAGAAACATCATAAGATATCACTAATACACGGAAGTAAACTTCACTACACATGAACTGAATTACAAAACAGAACAGGGTCTCAAATTTAGAAAACCAACTAGTGCTTGCTTATGGGGAAAGGTGCGTTGGGGTGCTGCATAAAACCAGAGACTGAAATTAGCACAGATAACATTCCATAAGCCAAATATGTAATAGACAAGACCTACTCCTTGCTCAACGAAATGGACTCAACACCACATATTCAACGCCTAGGAATATACCTGACTAGGAAGAATCTTAAAACCCATGGATATATATGTCTCCGTAAGAGAATCAAGCGTGTGTACAGCGGCGGAAATGCAGCAGTGAAAATCCGATAAACCCCATTATCAAAATAAATTTCGAAAACAAAACACAAAGACAGTGAAATAGAGAGCAATTCTTAAATAATTCACTCAGGGCATGTGATGCAACCGGGATTGACCACATCTACACCCAGAGCTGGTTGAGACATAAGGCTGGACACTTCTGGCTGATAGCACTGGTGAGTTTCGGTGAGCAAATGCAGACCCTTTGAAGTCATACTGCATGGTACCCATTCCATGGGTCCCAACTCTCCAGGTTCAAGGCATTCTTCCTCCAGCTAAAACATGCATGGGAAACCCAGAGTATCGTCCACCGTGTGATTGGGAAACGATTTAAAATGCATCTCAGTTTTCGTATCCTGGTCCTCGGGTTCACCATTCCAGATGCTTTACTAACACTCTCCCCGCTTGGAGAGTCAGTGCCTTTAACCTCCTGTTTGGCACAGCTTGCCATTTCTGTGCAAGATGAACAGGAATAGGGAGAACCAATGAGAGACTAGCTGTAGGTGTCTGCACGGGCAAATGTAACGCTCATTGCCCACCAGGAAGAGGAATTAAACAAAGGCTCAGTGTGCCCTGCTGGAAACAGATTAGGGCCTGAAGCAATCCTGCGGTTTTGTGCCCAGCTCACAAGAAAGCGAGTTGAAGAAAGGAGCTCAGGGGCACTGTACTTCACAAACCTGCAGAGTTATAAATGACAGCTATCCTCCAAAAATATATTGAAGTAAGCCTGCGAAGGGGACTTGAAAGCGGGGCAGAATTTCAGGAAAACGATTGCAGGGGGTAGACTGGAATTGCCCTGAAAGCATAGGAAAAGAGGCACAACGTCGACAATGATGCACTTGGCCAAAAAGGGCGTATGCGTTTTTTCCTGAATATATTCAGGAAAAAACGCATACGCCCTTTTTGGCCAACCAAGCAAGCCTGTAAAGGAAATCTGCACTACAATGAAATCTCACTGCCCTCCCGGGCAAAAGGGCCATCTGAAAAAAGTGTAAAATCCAGAAAGGTAGGACAGGATATGGAGAACAGGGAGCCTTGTTATGCTGATTGGCAGGATGTAAATTGCCAGCAGCCACCCTGGAGAAGTGTATGGTGTTTCCTGAAACACATAAGAAACAAAGCAACACAGCCTATGGCATTTCCACTTATGGTCCTATAGCTTACGGAAATTAAAATCAAAAACAGACAGCCACCCCAATATTTGGGACGGCTGTGTTCACAAGAAGCTCGTCTGCAGTATCAGGTAAATATCCCAGAAAGCAAAAAATGGATAAAGAAGTTGTGGCACGTACGTGCAATGCAATATCACTCAGCAATGAAATCTGTGTCATCAGGCCCGTAGCGGCATAGTAAGTGGATGCAGGTACGGTGATTCTACGTGAACTACGTCACACAGAAAAAGAAACATCATAAGATATCACTAATACACGGAATGTAAACTTCACTACACATGAACTGAATTACAAAACAGAACAGGGTCTCAAATTTAGAAAACCAACTAGTGCTTGCTTATGGGGAAAGGTGCGTTGGGGTGCTGCATAAAACCAGAGACTGAAATTAGCACAGATAACATTCCATAAGCCAAATATGTAATAGACAAGACCTACTCCTTGCTCAACGAAATGGACTCAACACCACATATTCAATGCCTAGGAATATACCTGACTAGGAAGAATCTTAAAACCCATGGATATATATGTCTCCGTAAGAGAATCAAGCGTGTGTACAGCGGCGGAAATGCAGCAGTGAAAATCCGATAAATCCCATTATCAAAATAAATTTCGAAAACAAAACACAAAGACAGTGAAATAGAGAGCAATTCTTAAATAATTCACTCAGGTCATGTGATGCAACCGGGATTGACCACATCTACACCCAGAGCTGGTTGAGACATAAGGCTGGACACTTCAGGCTGATAGCACTGGTGAGTTTCGGTGAGCAAATGCAGACCCTTTGAAGTCATACTGCATGGTACCCATTCCATGGGTCCCAACTCTCCAGGTTCAAGGCATTCTTCCTCCAGCTAAAACATGCATGGGAAACCCAGAGTATCGTCCACCGTGTGATTGGGAAACGATTTAAAATGCATCTCAGTTTTCGTATCCTGGTCCTCGGGTTCACCATTCCAGATGCTTTACTAACACTCTCCCCGCTTGGAGAGTCACTGCCTTTAACCTCCTGTTTGGCACAGCTTGCCATTTCTGTGCAAGATGAACAGGAATAGGGAGAACCAATGAGAGACTAGCTGTAGGTGTCTGCACGGGCAAATGTAACGCTCATTGCCCACCAGGAAGAGGAATTAAACAAAGGCTCAGTGTGCCCTGCTGGAAACAGATTAGGGCCTGAAGCAATCCTGCGGTTTTGTGCCCAGCTCACAAGAAAGCGAGTTGAAGAAAGGAGCTCAGGGGCACTGTACTTCACAAACCTGCAGAGTTATAAATGACAGCTATCCTCCAAAAATATATTGAAGTAAGCCTGCGAAGGGGACTTGAAAGCGGGGCTGAATTTCAGGAAAACGATTGCAGGGGGTAGACTGGAATTGCCCTGAAAGCATAGGAAAAGAGGCACAACGTCGACAATGATGCACTTGGCCAAAAAGGGCGTATGCGTTTTTTCCTGAATATATTCAGGAAAAAACGCATACGCCCTTTTTGGCCAACCAAGCAAGCCTGTAAAGGAAATCTGCACTACAATGAAATCTCACTGCCCCCCCCCCCCCGGGCAAAAGGGCCATCTGAAAAAAGTGTAAAATCCAGAAAGGTAGGACAGGATATGGAGAACAGGGAGCCTTGTTATGCTGATTGGCAGGATGTAAATTGCCAGCAGCCACCCTGGAGAAGTGTATGGTGTTTCCTGAAACACGTAAGAAACAAAGCAACACAGCCTATGGCACTTCCACTTATGGTCCTATAGCTTACGGAAATTAAAATCAAAAACAGACAGCCACCCCAATATTTGGAACGGCTGTGTTCACAAGAAGCTCGTCTACAGTATCAGGTAAATATCCCAGAAAGCAAAAAATGGATAAAGAAGTTGTGGCACGTACGTACAATGCAATATCACTCAGCAATGAAATCTGTGTCATCAGGCCCGTAGCGGCATAGTGAGTGGATGCAGGTACGGTGATTCTACGTGAACTACGTCACACAGAAAAAGAAACATCATAAGATGTCACTACTACACGGAATGTAAACTTGACTACACATGAACTGAATTACAAAACAGAACAGGGTCTCAAATTTAGAAAACCAACTAGTGCTTGCTTATGGGGAAAGGTGCGTTGGGGTGCTGCATAAAACCAGAGACTGAAATTAGCACAGATAACATTCCATAAGCCAAATATGTAATAGACAAGACCTACTCCTTGCTCAACGAAATGGACTCAACACCACATATTCAATGCCTAGGAATATACCTGACTAGGAAGAATCTTAAAACCCATGGATATATATGTCTCCGTAAGAGAATCAAGCGTGTGTATAGCGGCGGAAATGCAGCAGTGAAAATCCGATAAACCCCATTATCAAAATAAATTTCGAAAACAAAACACAAAGACAGTGAAATAGAGAGCAATTCTTAAATAATTCACTCAGGGCATGTGATGCAACCGGGATTGACCACATCTACACCCAGAGCTGGTTGAGACATAAGGCTGGACACTTCTGGCTGATAGCACTGGTGAGTTTCGGTGAGCAAATGCAGACCCTTTGAAGTCATACTGCATGGTACCCATTCCATGGGTCCCAACTCTCCAGGTTCAAGGCATTCTTCCTCCAGCTAAAACATGCATGGGAAACCCAGAGTATCGTCCACCGTGTGATTGGGAAACGATTTAAAATGCATCTCAGTTGTCGTATCCTGGTCCTCGGGTTCACCATTCCAGATGCTTTACTAACACTCTCCCCGCTTGGAGAGTCAGTGCCTTTAACCTCCTGTTTGGCACAGCTTGCAATTTCTGTGCAAGATGAACAGGAATAGGGAGAACCAATGAGAGACTAGCTGTAGCTGTCTGCACGGGCAAATGTAACGCTCATTGCCCACCAGGAAGAGGAATTAAACAAAGGCTCAGTGTGCCCTGCTGGAAACAGATTAGGGCCTGAAGCAATCCTGCGGTTTTGTGCCCAGCTCACAAGAAAGCGAGGTGAAGAAAGGAGCTCAGGGGCACTGTACTTCACAAACCTGCAGAGTTATAAATGACAGCTATCCTCCAAAAATATATTGAAGTAAGCCTGCGAAGGGGACTTGAAAGCGGGGCTGAATTTCAGGAAAACGATTGCAGGGGGTAGACTGGAATTGCCCTGAAAGCATAGGAAAAGAGGCACAACGTCGACAATGATGCACTTGGCCAAAAAGGGCGTATGCGTTTTTTCCTGAATATATTCAGGAAAAAACGCATACGCCCTTTTTGGCCAACCAAGCAAGCCTGTAAAGGAAATCTGCACTACAATGAAATCTCACTGCCCCCCCGGGCAAAAGGGCCATCTGAAAAAAGTGTAAAATCCAGAAAGGTAGGACAGGATATGGAGAACAGGGAGCCTTGTTATGCTGATTGGCAGGATGTAAATTGCCAGCAGCCACCCTGGAGAAGTGTATGGTGTTTCCTGAAACACGTAAGAAACAAAGCAACACAGCCTATGGCACTTCCACTTATGGTCCTATAGCTTACGGAAATTAAAATCAAAATCAGACAGCCACCCCAATATTTGGGACGGCTGTGTTCACAAGAAGCTCGTCTACAGTATCAGGTAAATATCCCAGAAAGCAAAAAATGGATAAAGAAGTTGTGGCACGTACGTGCAATGCAATATCACTCAGCAATGAAATCTGTGTCATCAGGCCCGTAGCGGCATAGTAAGTGGATGCAGGTACGGTGATTCTACGTGAACTACGTCACACAGAAAAAGAAACATCATAAGATATCACTAATACACGGAATGTAAACTTCACTACACATGAACTGAATTACAAAACAGAACAGGGTCTCAAATTTAGAAAACCAACTAGTGCTTGCTTATGGGGAAAGGTGCGTTGGGGTGCTGCATAAAACCAGAGACTGAAATTAGCACAGATAACATTCCATAAGCCAAATATGTAATAGACAAGACCTACTCCTTGCTCAACGAAATGGACTCAACACCACATATTCAACGCCTAGGAATATACCTGACTAGGAAGAATCTTAAAACCCATGGATATATATGTCTCCGTAAGAGAATCAAGCGTGTGTACAGCGGCGGAAATGCAGCAGTGAAAATCCGATAAACCCCATTATCAAAATAAATTTCGAAAACAAAACACAAAGACAGTGAAATAGAGAGCAATTCTTAAATAATTCACTCAGGGCATGTGATGCAACCGGGATTGACCACATCTACACCCAGAGCTGGTTGAGACATAAGGCTGGACACTTCTGGCTGATAGCACTGGTGAGTTTCGGTGAGCAAATGCAGACCCTTTGAAGTCATACTGCATGGTACCCATTCCATGGGTCCCAACTCTCCAGGTTCAAGGCATTCTTCCTCCAGCTAAAACATGCATGGGAAACCCAGAGTATCGTCCACCGTGTGATTGGGAAACGATTTAAAATGCATCTCAGTTTTCGTATCCTGGTCCTCGGGTTCACCATTCCAGATGCTTTACTAACACTCTCCCCGCTTGGAGAGTCAGTGCCTTTAACCTCCTGTTTGGCACAGCTTGCCATTTCTGTGCAAGATGAACAGGAATAGGGAGAACCAATGAGAGACTAGCTGTAGGTGTCTGCACGGGCAAATGTAACGCTCATTGCCCACCAGGAAGAGGAATTAAACAAAGGCTCAGTGTGCCCTGCTGGAAACAGATTAGGGCCTGAAGCAATCCTGCGGTTTTGTGCCCAGCTCACAAGAAAGCGAGTTGAAGAAAGGAGCTCAGGGGCACTGTACTTCACAAACCTGCAGAGTTATAAATGACAGCTATCCTCCAAAAATATATTGAAGTAAGCCTGCGAAGGGGACTTGAAAGCGGGGCAGAATTTCAGGAAAACGATTGCAGGGGGTAGACTGGAATTGCCCTGAAAGCATAGGAAAAGAGGCACAACGTCGACAATGATGCACTTGGCCAAAAAGGGCGTATGCGTTTTTTCCTGAATATATTCAGGAAAAAACGCATACGCCCTTTTTGGCCAACCAAGCAAGCCTGTAAAGGAAATCTGCACTACAATGAAATCTCACTGCCCTCCCGGGCAAAAGGGCCATCTGAAAAAAGTGTAAAATCCAGAAAGGTAGGACAGGATATGGAGAACAGGGAGCCTTGTTATGCTGATTGGCAGGATGTAAATTGCCAGCAGCCACCCTGGAGAAGTGTATGGTGTTTCCTGAAACACATAAGAAACAAAGCAACACAGCCTATGGCATTTCCACTTATGGTCCTATAGCTTACGGAAATTAAAATCAAAAACAGACAGCCACCCCAATATTTGGGACGGCTGTGTTCACAAGAAGCTCGTCTGCAGTATCAGGTAAATATCCCAGAAAGCAAAAAATGGATAAAGAAGTTGTGGCACGTACGTGCAATGCAATATCACTCAGCAATGAAATCTGTGTCATCAGGCCCGTAGCGGCATAGTAAGTGGATGCAGGTACGGTGATTCTACGTGAACTACGTCACACAGAAAAAGAAACATCATAAGATATCACTAATACACGGAATGTAAACTTCACTACACATGAACTGAATTACAAAACAGAACAGGGTCTCAAATTTAGAAAACCAACTAGTGCTTGCTTATGGGGAAAGGTGCGTTGGGGTGCTGCATAAAACCAGAGACTGAAATTAGCACAGATAACATTCCATAAGCCAAATATGTAATAGACAAGACCTACTCCTTGCTCAACGAAATGGACTCATCACCACATATTCAATGCCTAGGAATATACCTGACTAGGAAGAATCTTAAAACCCATGGATATATATGTCTCCGTAAGAGAATCAAGCGTGTGTACAGCGGCGGAAATGCAGCAGTGAAAATCCGATAAATCCCATTATCAAAATAAATTTCGAAAACAAAACACAAAGACAGTGAAATAGAGAGCAATTCTTAAATAATTCACTCAGGTCATGTGATGCAACCGGGATTGACCACATCTACACCCAGAGCTGGTTGAGACATAAGGCTGGACACTTCAGGCTGATAGCACTGGTGAGTTTCGGTGAGCAAATGCAGACCCTTTGAAGTCATACTGCATGGTACCCATTCCATGGGTCCCAACTCTCCAGGTTCAAGGCATTCTTCCTCCAGCTAAAACATGCATGGGAAACCCAGAGTATCGTCCACCGTGTGATTGGGAAACGATTTAAAATGCATCTCAGTTTTCGTATCCTGGTCCTCGGGTTCACCATTCCAGATGCTTTACTAACACTCTCCCCGCTTGGAGAGTCACTGCCTTTAACCTCCTGTTTGGCACAGCTTGCCATTTCTGTGCAAGATGAACAGGAATAGGGAGAACCAATGAGAGACTAGCTGTAGGTGTCTGCACGGGCAAATGTAACGCTCATTGCCCACCAGGAAGAGGAATTAAACAAAGGCTCAGTGTGCCCTGCTGGAAACAGATTAGGGCCTGAAGCAATCCTGCGGTTTTGTGCCCAGCTCACAAGAAAGCGAGTTGAAGAAAGGAGCTCAGGGGCACTGTACTTCACAAACCTGCAGAGTTATAAATGACAGCTATCCTCCAAAAATATATTGAAGTAAGCCTGCGAAGGGGACTTGAAAGCGGGGCTGAATTTCAGGAAAACGATTGCAGGGGGTAGACTGGAATTGCCCTGAAAGCATAGGAAAAGAGGCACAACGTCGACAATGATGCACTTGGCCAAAAAGGGCGTATGCGTTTTTTCCTGAATATATTCAGGAAAAAACGCATACGCCCTTTTTGGCCAACCAAGCAAGCCTGTAAAGGAAATCTGCACTACAATGAAATCTCACTGCCCCCCCCCCCCCCGGGCAAAAGGGCCATCTGAAAAAAGTGTAAAATCCAGAAAGGTAGGACAGGATATGGAGAACAGGGAGCCTTGTTATGCTGATTGGCAGGATGTAAATTGCCAGCAGCCACCCTGGAGAAGTGTATGGTGTTTCCTGAAACACGTAAGAAACAAAGCAACACAGCCTATGGCACTTCCACTTATGGTCCTATAGCTTACGGAAATTAAAATCAAAAACAGACAGCCACCCCAATATTTGGGACGGCTGTGTTCACAAGAAGCTCGTCTACAGTATCAGGTAAATATCCCAGAAAGCAAAAAATGGATAAAGAAGTTGTGGCACGTACGTGCAATGCAATATCACTCAGCAATGAAATCTGTGTCATCAGGCCCGTAGCGGCATAGTAAGTGGATGCAGGTACCGTGATTCTACGTGAACTACGTCACACAGAAAAAGAAACATCATAAGATATCACTAATACACGGAATGTAAACTTGACTACACATGAACTGAATTACAAAACAGAACAGGGTCTCAAATTTAGAAAACCAACTAGTGCTTGCTTATGGGGAAAGGTGCCTTGGGGGGCTGCATAAAACCAGAGACGGAAATTAGCACAGATAACATTCCATAAGCCAAATATGTAATAGATAAGACCTACTCCTTGCTCAACGAAATGGACTCAACACCACATATTCAACGCCTAGGAATATACCTGACTAGGAAGAATCTTAAAACCCATGGATATATATGTCTCCGTAAGAGAATCAAGCGTGTGTACAGCAGCGGAAATGCAGCAGTGAAAATCCGATAAATCCCATTATCAAAATAAATTTCGAAAACAAAACACAAAGACAGTGAAATAGAGAGCAATTCTTAAATAATTCACTCAGGTCATGTGATGCAACCGGGATTGACCACATCTACACCCAGAGCTGGTTGAGACATAAGGCTGGACACTTCAGGCTGATAGCACTGGTGAGTTTCGGTGAGCAAATGCAGACCCTTTGAAGTCATACTGCATGGTACCCATTCCATGGGTCCCAACTCTCCAGGTTCAAGGGATTCTTCCTCCAGCTAAAACATGCATGGGAAACCCAGAGTATCGTCCACCGTGTGATTGGGAAATGATTTAAAATGCATCTCAGTTTTCGTTTCCTGGTCCTCGGGTTCACCATTCCAGATGCTTTACTAACACTCTCCCCGCTTGGAGAGTCAGTGCCTTTAACCTCCTGTTTGGCACAACTTGCCATTTCTGTGCAAGATGAACAGGAATAGGGAGAACCAATGAGAGACTAGCTCTAGGTGTCTGCACGGGCAAATGTAACGCTCATTGCCCACCAGGAAGAGGAATTAAACAAAGGCTCAGTGTGCCCTGCTGGAAACAGATTAGGGCCTGAAGCAATCCTGCGGTTTTGTGCCCAGCTCACAAGAAAGCGAGTTGAAGAAAGGAGCTCAGGGGCACTGTACTTCACAAACCTGCAGAGTTATAAATGACAGCTATCCTCCAAAAATATATTGAAGTAAGCCTGCGAAGGGGACTTGAAAGCGGGGCAGAATTTCAGGAAAACGATTGCAGGGGGTAGACTGGAATTGCCCTGAAAGCATAGGAAAAGAGGCACAACGTCGACAATGATGCACTTGGCCAAAAAGGGCGTATGCGTTTTTTCCTGAATATATTCAGGAAAAAACGCATACGCCCTTTTTGGCCAACCAAGCAAGCCTGTAAAGGAAATCTGCACTACAATGAAATCTCACTGCCTCCCCACCCCCCCGGGCAAAAGGGCCATCTGAAAAAAGTGTAAAATCCAGAAAGGTAGTACAGGATATGGAGAACAGGGAGCCTTGTTATGCTGATTGGCAAGATGTAAATTGCCAGCAGCCACCCTGGAGAAGTGTATGGTGTTTCCTGAAACACGTAAGAAACAAAGCAACACAGCCTATGGCACTTCCACTTATGGTCCTATAGCTTACGGAAATTAAAATCAAAAACAGACAGCCACCCCAATATTTGGAACGGCTGTGTTCACAAGAAGCTCGTATACAGTATCAGGTAAATATCCCAGAAAGCAAAAAATGGATAAAGAAGTTGTGGCACGTACGTACAATGCAATATCACTCAGCAATGAAATCTGTGTCATCAGGCCCGTAGCGGCATAGTGAGTGGATGCAGGTACGGTGATTCTACGTGAACTACGTCACACAGAAAAAGAAACATCATAAGATATCACTAATACACGGAATGTAAACTTGACTACACATGAACTGAATTACAAAACAGAACAGGGTCTCAAATTTAGAAAACCAACTAGTGCTTGCTTATGGGGAAAGGTGCCTTGGGGTGCTGCATAAAACCAGAGACTGAAATTAGCACAGATAACATTCCATAAGCCAAATATGTAATAGACAAGACCTACTCCTTGCTCAACGAAATGGACCCAACACCACATATTCAACGCCTGGGAATATACCTGACTAGGAAGAATCTTAAAACCCATGGGTATATATGTCTCCGTAAGAGAATCAAGCGTGTGTACAGCGGCCGAAACGCAGCAGTGAAAATCCGATAAATCCCATTATCAAAATAAATTTCGAAAACAAAACACAAAGACAGTGAAATAGAGAGCAATTCTTAACTAATTCACTCAGGGCATGTGATGCAACCGGGATTGACCACATCTACACCCAGAGCTGGTTGAGACATAAGGCTGGACACTTCAGGCTGATAGCATTGGTGAGTTTCGGTGAGCAAATGCAGACCCTTTGAAGTCATACTGCATGGTACCCATTCCATGGGTCCCAACTCTCCAGGTTCAAGGGATTCTTCCTCCAGCTAAAACATGCATGGGAAACCCAGAGTATCGTCCACCGTGTGATTGGGAAATGATTTAAAATGCATCTCAGTTTTCGTTTCCTGGTCCTCGGGTTCACCATTCCAGATGCTTTACTAACACTCTCCCCGCTTGGAGAGTCAGTGCCTTTAACCTCCTGTTTGGCACAGCTTGTAATTTCTGTGCAAGATGAACAGGAATAGGGAGAACCAATGAGAGACTAGCTGTAGGTGTCTGCACGGGCAAATGTAACGCTCATTGCCCACCAGGAAGAGGAATTAAACAAAGGCTCAGTGTGCCCTGCTGGAAACAGATTAGGGCCTGAAGCAATCCTGCGGTTTTGTGCCCAGCTCACAAGAAAGCGAGTTGAAGAAAGGAGCTCAGGGGCACTGTACTTCACAAACCTGCAGAGTTATAAATGACAGCTATCCTCCAAAAATATATTGAAGTAAGCCTGCGAAGGGGACTTGAAAGCGGGGCTGAATTTCAGGAAAACGATTGCAGGGTGTAGACTGGAATTGCCCTGAAAGCATAGGAAAAGAGGCACAACGTCGACAATGATGCACTTGGCCAAAAAGGGCGTATGCGTTTTTTCCTGAATATATTCAGGAAAAAACGCATACGCCCTTTTTGACCAACCAAGCAAGCCTGTAAAGGAAATCTGCACTACAATGAAATCTCACTGCCCCCCCGGGCAAAAGGGCCATCTGAAAAAAGTGTAAAATCCAGAAAGGTAGGACAGGATATGGAGAACAGGGAGCCTTGTTATGCTGATTGGCAGGATGTAAATTGCCAGCAGCCACCCTGGAGAAGTGTATGGTGTTTCCTGAAACACGTAAGAAACAAAGCAACACAGCCTATGGCACTTCCACTTATGGTCCTATAGCTTACGGAAATTAAAATCAAAAACAGACAGCCACCCCAATATTTGGGACGGCTGTGTTCACAAGAAGCTCGTCTACAGTATCAGGTAAATATCCCAGAAAGCAAAAAATGGATAAAGAAGTTGTGGCACGTACGTGCAATGCAATATCACTCAGCAATGAAATCTGTGTCATCAGGCCCGTAGCGGCATAGTAAGTGGATGCAGGTACGGTGATTCTACGTGAACTACGTCACACAGAAAAAGAAACATCATAAGATATCACTAATACACGGAATGTAAACTTCACTACAAATGAACTGAATTACAAAACAGAACAGGGTCTCAAATTTAGAAAACCAACTAGTGCTTGCTTATGGGGAAAGGTGCGTTGGGGTGCTGCATAAAACCAGAGACTGAAATTAGCACAGATAACATTCCATAAGCCAAATATGTAATAGACAAGACCTACTCCTTGCTCAACGAAATGGACTCAACACCACATATTCAACGCCTAGGAATATACCTGACTAGGAAGAATCTTAAAACCCATGGATATATATGTCTCCGTAAGAGAATCAAGCGTGTGTACAGCGGCGGAAATGCAGCAGTGAAAATCCGATAAATCCCATTATCAAAATAAATTTCGAAAACAAAACACAAAGACAGTGAAATAGAGAGCAATTCTTAAATAATTCACTCAGGGCATGTGATGCAACCGGGATTGACCACATCTACACCCAGAGCTGGTTGAGACATAAGGCTGGACACTTCAGGCTGATAGCATTGGTGAGTTTCGGTGAGCAAATGCAGACCCTTTGAAGTCATACTGCATGGTACCCATTCCATGGGTCCCAACTCTCCAGGTTCAAGGGATTCTTCCTCCAGCTAAAACATGCATGGGAAACCCAGAGTATCGTCCACCGTGTGATTGGGAAATGATTTAAAATGCATCTCAGTTTTCGTTTCCTGGTCCTCGGGTTCACCATTCCAGATGCTTTACTAACACTCTCCCCGCTTGGAGAGTCAGTGCCTTTAACCTCCTGTTTGGCACAGCTTGCAATTTCTGTGCAAGATGAACAGGAATAGGGAGAACCAATGAGAGACTAGCTGTAGGTGTCTGCACGGGCAAATGTAACGCTCATTGCCCACCAGGAAGAGGAATTAAACAAAGGCTCAGTGTGCCCTGCTGGAAACAGATTAGGGCCTGAAGCAATCCTGCGGTTTTGTGCCCAGCTCACAAGAAAGCGAGTTGAAGAAAGGAGCTCAGGGGCACTGTACTTCACAAACCTGCAGAGTTATAAATGACAGCTATCCTCCAAAAATATATTGAAGTAAGCCTGCGAAGGGGACTTGAAAGCGGGGCTGAATTTCAGGAAAACGATTGCAGGGGGTAGACTGGAATTGCCCTGAAAGCATAGGAAAAGAGGCAGAACGTTGACAATGATGCACTTGGCCAAAAAGGGCGTATGCGTTTTTTCCTGAATATATTCAGGAAAAAACGCATACGCCGTTTTTGGCCAACCAAGCAAGCCTGTAAAGGAAATCTGCACTACAATGAAATCTCACTGCCCCCCCGGGCAAAAGGGCCATCTGAAAAAAGTGTAAAATCCAGAAAGGTAGGACAGGATATGGAGAACAGGGAGCCTTGTTATGCTGATTGGCAGGATGTAAATTGCCAGCAGCCACCCTGGAGAAGTGTATGGTGTTTCCTGAAACACGTAAGAAACAAAGCAACACAGCCTATGGCACTTCCACTTATGGTCCTATAGCTTACGGAAATTAAAATCAAAAACAGACAGCCACCCCAATATTTGGGACGGCTGTGTTCACAAGAAGCTCGTCTACAGTATCAGGTAAATATCCCAGAAAGCAAAAAATGGATAAAGAAGTTGTGGCACGTACGTGCAATGCAATATCACTCAGCAATGAAATCTGTGTCATCAGGCCCGTAGCGGCATAGTAAGTGGATGCAGGTACGGTGATTCTACGTGAACTACGTCACACAGAAAAAGAAACATCATAAGATATCACTAATACACGGAATGTAAACTTCACTACAAATGAACTGAATTACAAAACAGAACAGGGTCTCAAATTTAGAAAACCAACTAGTGCTTGCTTATGGGGAAAGGTGCGTTGGGGTGCTGCATAAAACCAGAGACTGAAATTAGCACAGATAACATTCCATAAGCCAAATATGTAATAGACAAGACCTACTCCTTGCTCAACGAAATGGACTCAACACCACATATTCAACGCCTAGGAATATACCTGACTAGGAAGAATCTTAAAACCCATGGATATATATGTCTCCGTAAGAGAATCAAGCGTGTGTACAGCGGCGGAAATGCAGCAGTGAAAATCCGATAAATCCCATTATCAAAATAAATTTCGAAAACAAAACACAAAGACAGTGAAATAGAGAGCAATTCTTAAATAATTCACTCAGGGCATGTGATGCAACCGGGATTGACCACATCTACACCCAGAGCTGGTTGAGACATAAGGCTGGACACTTCTGGCTGATAGCACTGGTGAGTTTCGGTGAGCAAATGCAGACCCTTTGAAGTCATACTGCATGGTACCCATTCCATGGGTCCCAACTCTCCAGGTTCAAGGCATTCTTCCTCCAGCTAAAACATGCATGGGAAACCCAGAGTATCGTCCACCGTGGTATTGGGAAACGATTTAAAATGCATCTCAGTTTTCGTATCCTGGTCCTCGGGTTCACCATTCCAGATGCTTTACTAACACTCTCCCCCCTTGGAGAGTCAGTGCCTTTAACCTCCTGTTTGGCACAGCTTGCCATTTCTGTGCAAGATGAACAGGAATAGGGAGAACCAATGAGAGACTAGCTGTAGGTGTCTGCACGGGCAAATGTAACGCTCATTGCCCACCAGGAAGAGGAATTAAACAAAGGCTCAGTGTGCCCTGCTGGAAACAGATTAGGGCCTGAAGCAATCCTGCGGTTTTGTGCCCAGCTCACAAGAAAGCGAGTTGAAGAAAGGAGCTCAGGGGCACTGTACTTCACAAACCTGCAGAGTTATAAATGACAGCTATCCTCCAAAAATATATTGAAGTAAGCCTGCGAAGGGGACTTGAAAGCGGGGCTGAATTTCAGGAAAACGATTGCAGGGGGTAGACTGGAATTGCCCTGAAAGCATAGGAAAAGAGGCACAACGTCGACAATGATGCACTTGGCCAAAAAGGGCGTATGCGTTTTTTCCTGAATATATTCAGGAAAAAACGCATACGCCCTTTTTGGCCAACCAAGCAAGCCTGTAAAGGAAATCTGCACTACAATGAAATCTCACTGCCCCCCCGGGCAAAAGGGCCATCTGAAAAAAGTGTAAAATCCAGAAAGGTAGGACAGGATATGGAGAACAGGGAGCCTTGTTATGCTGATTGGCAGGATGTAAATTGCCAGCAGCCACCCTGGAGAAGTGTATGGTGTTTCCTGAAACACGTAAGAAACAAAGCAACACAGCCTATGGCACTTCCACTTATGGTCCTATAGCTTACGGAAATTAAAATCAAAAACAGACAGCCACCCCAATATTTGGGACGGCTGTTTTCACAAGAAGCTCGTCTACAGTATCAGGTAAATATCCCAGAAAGCAAAAAATGGATAAAGAATTTGTGGCACGTACGTGCAATGCAATATCACTCAGCAATGAAATCTGTGTCATCAGGCCCGTAGCGGCATAGTAAGTGGATGCAGGTACGGTGATTCTACGTGAACTACGTCACACAGAAAAAGAAACATCATAAGATATCACTAATACACGGAATGTAAACTTCACTACACATGAACTGAATTACAAAACAGAACAGGGTCTCAAATTTAGAAAACCAACTAGTGCTTGCTTATGGGGAAAGGTGCGTTGGGGTGCTGCATAAAACCAGAGACTGAAATTAGCACAGATAACATTCCATAAGCCAAATATGTAATAGACAAGACCTACTCCTTGCTCAACGAAATGGACTCAACACCACATATTCAACGCCTAGGAATATACCTGACTAGGAAGAATCTTAAAACCCATGGATATATATGTCTCCGTAAGAGAATCAAGCGTGTGTACAGCGGCGGAAATGCAGCAGTGAAAATCCGATAAATCCCATTATCAAAATAAATTTCGAAAACAAAACACAAAGACAGTGAAATAGAGAGCAATTCTTAACTAATTCACTCAGGGCATGTGATGCAACCGGGATTGACCACATCTACACCCAGAGCTGGTTGAGACATAAGGCTGGACACTTCAGGCTGATAGCATTGGTGAGTTTCGGTGAGCAAATGCAGACCCTTTGAAGTCATACTGCATGGTACCCATTCCATGGGTCCCAACTCTCCAGGTTCAAGGGATTCTTCCTCCAGCTAAAACATGCATGGGAAACCCAGAGTATCGTCCACCGTGTGATTGGGAAATGATTTAAAATGCATCTCAGTTTTCGTTTCCTGGTCCTCGGGTTCACCATTCCAGATGCTTTACTAACACTCTCCCCGCTTGGAGAGTCAGTGCCTTTAACCTCCTGTTTGGCACAGCTTGCAATTTCTGTGCAAGATGAACAGGAATAGGGAGAACCAATGAGAGACTAGCTGTAGGTGTCTGCACGGGCAAATGTAACGCTCATTGCCCACCAGGAAGAGGAATTAAACAAAGGCTCAGTGTGCCCTGCTGGAAACAGATTAGGGCCTGAAGCAATCCTGCGGTTTTGTGCCCAGCTCACAAGAAAGCGAGTTGAAGAAAGGAGCTCAGGGGCACTGTACTTCACAAACCTGCAGAGTTATAAATGACAGCTATCCTCCAAAAATATATTGAAGTAAGCCTGCGAAGGGGACTTGAAAGCGGGGCTGAATTTCAGGAAAACGATTGCAGGGTGTAGACTGGAATTGCCCTGAAAGCATAGGAAAAGAGGCACAACGTCGACAATGATGCACTTGGCCAAAAAGGGCGTATGCGTTTTTTCCTGAATATATTCAGGAAAAAACGCATACGCCCTTTTTAACCAACCAAGCAAGCCTGTAAAGGAAATCTGCACTACAATGAAATCTCACTGCCCCCCCGGGCAAAAGGGCCATCTGAAAAAAGTGTAAAATCCAGAAAGGTAGGACAGGATATGGAGAACAGGGAGCCTTGTTATGCTGATTGGCAGGATGTAAATTGCCAGCAGCCACCCTGGAGAAGTGTATGGTGTTTCCTGAAACACGTAAGAAACAAAGCAACACAGCCTATGGCACTTCCACTTATGGTCCTATAGCTTACGGAAATTAAAATCAAAAACAGACAGCCACCCCAATATTTGGGACGGCTGTGTTCACAAGAAGCTCGTCTACAGTATCAGGTAAATATCCCAGAAAGCAAAAAATGGATAAAGAAGTTGTGGCACGTACGTGCAATGCAATATCACTCAGCAATGAAATCTGTGTCATCAGGCCCGTAGCGGCATAGTAAGTGGATGCAGGTACGGTGATTCTACGTGAACTACGTCACACAGAAAAAGAAACATCATAAGATATCACTAATACACGGAATGTAAACTTCACTACACATGAACTGAATTACAAAACAGAACAGGGTCTCAAATTTAGAAAACCAACTAGTGCTTGCTTATGGGGAAAGGTGCGTTGGGGTGCTGCATAAAACCAGAGACTGAAATTAGCACAGATAACATTCCATAAGCCAAATATGTAATAGACAAGACCTACTCCTTGCTCAACGAAATGGACTCAACACCACATATTCAACGCCTAGGAATATACCTGACTAGGAAGAATCTTAAAACCCATCGATATATATGTCTCCGTAAGAGAATCAAGCGTGTGTACAGCGGCGGAAATGCAGCAGTGAAAATCCGATAAATCCCATTATCAAAATAAATTTCGAAAACAAAACACAAAGACAGTGAAATAGAGAGCAATTCTTAAATAATTCACTCAGGGCATGTGATGCAACCGGGATTGACCACATCTACACCCAGAGCTGGTTGAGACATAAGGCTGGACACTTCTGGCTGATAGCACTGGTGAGTTTCGGTGAGCAAATGCAGACCCTTTGAAGTCATACTGCATGGTACCCATTCCATGGGTCCCAACTCTCCAGGTTCAAGGCATTCTTCCTCCAGCTAAAACATGCATGGGAAACCCAGAGTATCGTCCACCGTGTTATTGGGAAACGATTTAAAATGCATCTCAGTTTTCGTATCCTGGTCCTCGGGTTCACCATTCCAGATGCTTTACTAACACTCTCCCCCCTTGGAGAGTCAGTGCCTTTAACCTCCTGTTTGGCACAGCTTGCCATTTCTGTGCAAGATGAACAGGAATAGGGAGAACCAATGAGAGACTAGCTGTAGGTGTCTGCAGGGGAAAATGTAACGCTCATTGCCCACCAGGAAGAGGAATTAAACAAAGGCTCAGTGTGCCCTGCTGGAAACAGATTAGGGCCTGAAGCAATCCTGCGGTTTTGTGCCCAGCTCACAAGAAAGCGAGTTGAAGAAAGGAGCTCAGGGGCACTGTACTTCACAAACCTGCAGAGTTATAAATGACAGCTATCCTCCAAAAATATATTGAAGTAAGCCTGCGAAGGGGACTTGAAAGCGGGGCTGAATTTCAGGAAAACGATTGCAGGGTGTAGACTGGAATTGCCCTGAAAGCATAGGAAAAGAGGCACAACGTCGACAATGATGCACTTGGCCAAAAAGGGCGTATGCGTTTTTTCCTGAATATATTCAGGAAAAAACGCATACGCCCTTTTTGGCCAACCAAGCAAGCCTGTAAAGGAAATCTGCACTACAATGAAATCTCACTGCCCCCCCGGGCAAAAGGGCCATCTGAAAAAAGTGTAAAATCCAGAAAGGTAGGACAGGATATGGAGAACAGGGAGCCTTGTTATGCTGATTGGCAGGATGTAAATTGCCAGCAGCCACCCTGGAGAAGTGTATGGTGTTTCTTGAAACACGTAAGAAACAAAGCAACACAGCCTATGGCACTTCCACTTATGGTCCTATAGCTTACGGAAATTAAAATCAAAAACAGACAGCCACCCCAATATTTGGGACGGCTGTGTTCACAAGAAGCTCGTCTACACTATCAGGTAAATATCCCAGAAAGCAAAAAATGGATAAAGAAGTTGTGGCACGTACGTACAATGCAATATCACTCAGCAATGAAATCTGTGTCATCAGGCCCGTAGCGGCATAGTGAGTGGATGCAGGTACGGTGATTCTACGTGAACTACGTCACACAGAAAAAGAAACATCATAAGATATCACTAATACACGGAATGTAAACTTGACTACACATGAACTGAATTACAAAAAAGAACAGGGTCCCAAATTTAGAAAACCAACTAGTGCTTGCTTATGGGGAAAGGTGCCTTGGGGTGCTGCATAAAACCAGAGACTGAAATTAGCACAGATAACTTTCCATAAGCCAAATATGTAATAGACAAGACCTACTCCTTGCTCAACGAAATGGACCCAACACCACATATTCAACGCCTAGGAATATACCTGACTAGGAAGAATCTTAAAACCCATGGATATATATGTCTCCGTAAGAGAATCAAGCGTGTGTACAGCGGCCGAAACGCAGCAGTGAAAATCCGATAAATCCCATTATCAAAATAAATTTCGAAAACAAAACACAAAGACAGTGAAATAGAGAGCAATTCTTAACTAATTCACTCAGGGCATGTGATGCAACCGGGATTGACCACATCTACACCCAGAGCTGGTTGAGACATAAGGCTGGACACTTCAGGCTGATAGCATTGGTGAGTTTCGGTGAGCAAATGCAGACCCTTTGAAGTCATACTGCATGGTACCCATTCCATGGGTCCCAACTCTCCAGGTTCAAGGGATTCTTCCTCCAGCTAAAACATGCATGGGAAACCCAGAGTATCGTCCACCGTGTGATTGGGAAATGATTTAAAATGCATCTCAGTTTTCGTTTCCTGGTCCTCGGGTTCACCATTCCAGATGCTTTACTAACACTCTCCCCGCTTGGAGAGTCAGTGCCTTTAACCTCCTGTTTGGCACAGCTTGCAATTTCTGTGCAAGATGAACAGGAATAGGGAGAACCAATGAGAGACTAGCTGTAGGTGTCTGCACGGGCAAATGTAACGCTCATTGCCCACCAGGAAGAGGAATTAAACAAAGGCTCAGTGTGCCCTGCTGGAAACAGATTAGGGCCTGAAGCAATCCTGCGGTTTTGTGCCCAGCTCACAAGAAAGCGAGTTGAAGAAAGGAGCTCAGGGGCACTGTACTTCACAAACCTGCAGAGTTATAAATGACAGCTATCCTCCAAAAATATATTGAAGTAAGCCTGCGAAGGGGACTTGAAAGCGGGGCTGAATTTCAGGAAAACGATTGCAGGGGGTAGACTGGAATTGCCCTGAAAGCATAGGAAAAGAGGCACAACGTCGACAATGATGCACTTGGCCAAAAAGGGCGTATGCGTTTTTTCCTGAATATATTCAGGAAAAAACGCATACGCCCTTTTTGGCCAACCAAGCAAGCCTGTAAAGGAAATCTGCACTACAATGAAATCTCACTGCCCCCCCCGGGCAAAAGGGCCATCTGAAAAAAGTGTAAAATCCAGAAAGGTAGGACAGGATATGGAGAACAGGGAGCCTTGTTATGCTGATTGGCAGGATGTAAATTGCCAGCAGCCACCCTGGAGAAGTGTATGGTGTTTCCTGAAACACGTAAGAAACAAAGCAACACAGCCTATGGCACTTCCACTTATGGTCCTATAGCTTATGGAAATTAAAATCAAAAACAGACAGCCACCCCAATATTTGGGACGGCTGTGTTCACAAGAAGCTCGTCTACACTATCAGGTAAATATCCCAGAAAGCAAAAAATGGATAAAGAAGTTGTGGCACGTACGTACAATGCAATATCACTCAGCAATGAAATCTGTGTCATCAGGCCCGTAGCGGCATAGTGAGTGGATGCAGGTACGGTGATTCTACGTGAACTACGTCACACAGAAAAAGAAACATCATAAGATATCACTAATACACGGAATGTAAACTTGACTACACATGAACTGAATTACAAAAAAGAACAGGGTCCCAAATTTAGAAAACCAACTAGTGCTTGCTTATGGGGAAAGGTGCCTTGGGGTGCTGCATAAAACCAGAGACTGAAATTAGCACAGATAACTTTCCATAAGCCAAATATGTAATAGACAAGACCTACTCCTTGCTCAACGAAATGGACCCAACACCACATATTCAACGCCTAGGAATATACCTGACTAGGAAGAATCTTAAAACCCATGGATATATATGTCTCCGTAAGAGAATCAAGCGTGTGTACAGCGGCCGAAACGCAGCAGTGAAAATCCGATAAATCCCATTATCAAAATAAATTTCGAAAACAAAACACAAAGACAGTGAAATAGAGAGCAATTCTTAACTAATTCACTCAGGGCATGTGATGCAACCGGGATTGACCACATCTACACCCAGAGCTGGTTGAGACATAAGGCTGGACACTTCAGGCTGATAGCATTGGTGAGTTTCGGTGAGCAAATGCAGACCCTTTGAAGTCATACTGCATGGTACCCATTCCATGGGTCCCAACTCTCCAGGTTCAAGGGATTCTTCCTCCAGCTAAAACATGCATGGGAAACCCAGAGTATCGTCCACCGTGTGATTGGGAAATGATTTAAAATGCATCTCAGTTTTCGTTTCCTGGTCCTCGGGTTCACCATTCCAGATGCTTTACTAACACTCTCCCCGCTTGGAGAGTCAGTGCCTTTAACCTCCTGTTTGGCACAGCTTGCAATTTCTGTGCAAGATGAACAGGAATAGGGAGAACCAATGAGAGACTAGCTGTAGGTGTCTGCACGGGCAAATGTAACGCTCATTGCCCACCAGGAAGAGGAATTAAACAAAGGCTCAGTGTGCCCTGCTGGAAACAGATTAGGGCCTGAAGCAATCCTGCGGTTTTGTGCCCAGCTCACAAGAAAGCGAGTTGAAGAAAGGAGCTCAGGGGCACTGTACTTCACAAACCTGCAGAGTTATAAATGACAGCTATCCTCCAAAAATATATTGAAGTAAGCCTGCGAAGGGGACTTGAAAGCGGGGCTGAATTTCAGGAAAACGATTGCAGGGGGTAGACTGGAATTGCCCTGAAAGCATAGGAAAAGAGGCACAACGTCGACAATGATGCACTTGGCCAAAAAGGGCGTATGCGTTTTTTCCTGAATATATTCAGGAAAAAACGCATACGCCGTTTTTGGCCAACCAAGCAAGCCTGTAAAGGAAATCTGCACTACAATGAAATCTCACTGCCCCCCCCGGGCAAAAGGGCCATCTGAAAAAAGTGTAAAATCCAGAAAGGTAGGACAGGATATGGAGAACAGGGAGCCTTGTTATGCTGATTGGCAGGATGTAAATTGCCAGCAGCCACCCTGGAGAAGTGTATGGTGTTTCCTGAAACACGTAAGAAACAAAGCAACACAGCCTATGGCACTTCCACTTATGGTCCTATAGCTTATGGAAATTAAAATCAAAAACAGACAGCCACCCCAATATTTGGGACGGCTGTGTTCACAAGAAGCTCGTCTACACTATCAGGTAAATATCCCAGAAAGCAAAAAATGGATAAAGAAGTTGTGGCACGTACGTACAATGCAATATCACTCAGCAATGAAATCTGTGTCATCAGGCCCGTAGCGGCATAGTGAGTGGATGCAGGTACGGTGATTCTACGTGAACTACGTCACACAGAAAAAGAAACATCATAAGATATCACTAATACACGGAATGTAAACTTGACTACACATGAACTGAATTACAAAAAAGAACAGGGTCCCAAATTTAGAAAACCAACTAGTGCTTGCTTATGGGGAAAGGTGCCTTGGGGTGCTGCATAAAACCAGAGACTGAAATTAGCACAGATAACTTTCCATAAGCCAAATATGTAATAGACAAGACCTACTCCTTGCTCAACGAAATGGACCCAACACCACATATTCAACGCCTAGGAATATACCTGACTAGGAAGAATCTTAAAACCCATGGATATATATGTCTCCGTAAGAGAATCAAGCGTGTGTACAGCGGCCGAAACGCAGCAGTGAAAATCCGATAAATCCCATTATCAAAATAAATTTCGAAAACAAAACACAAAGACAGTGAAATAGAGAGCAATTCTTAACTAATTCACTCAGGGCATGTGATGCAACCGGGATTGACCACATCTACACCCAGAGCTGGTTGAGACATAAGGCTGGACACTTCAGGCTGATAGCATTGGTGAGTTTCGGTGAGCAAATGCAGACCCTTTGAAGTCATACTGCATGGTACCCATTCCATGGGTCCCAACTCTCCAGGTTCAAGGGATTCTTCCTCCAGCTAAAACATGCATGGGAAACCCAGAGTATCGTCCACCGTGTGATTGGGAAATGATTTAAAATGCATCTCAGTTTTCGTTTCCTGGTCCTCGGGTTCACCATTCCAGATGCTTTACTAACACTCTCCCCGCTTGGAGAGTCAGTGCCTTTAACCTCCTGTTTGGCACAGCTTGCAATTTCTGTGCAAGATGAACAGGAATAGGGAGAACCAATGAGAGACTAGCTGTAGGTGTCTGCACGGGCAAATGTAACGCTCATTGCCCACCAGGAAGAGGAATTAAACAAAGGCTCAGTGTGCCCTGCTGGAAACAGATTAGGGCCTGAAGCAATCCTGCGGTTTTGTGCCCAGCTCACAAGAAAGCGAGTTGAAGAAAGGAGCTCAGGGGCACTGTACTTCACAAACCTGCAGAGTTATAAATGACAGCTATCCTCCAAAAATATATTGAAGTAAGCCTGCGAAGGGGACTTGAAAGCGGGGCTGAATTTCAGGAAAACGATTGCAGGGGGTAGACTGGAATTGCCCTGAAAGCATAGGAAAAGAGGCACAACGTCGACAATGATGCACTTGGCCAAAAAGGGCGTATGCGTTTTTTCCTGAATATATTCAGGAAAAAACGCATACGCCCTTTTTGGCCAACCAAGCAAGCCTGTAAAGGAAATCTGCACTACAATGAAATCTCACTGCCCCCCCCGGGCAAAAGGGCCATCTGAAAAAAGTGTAAAATCCAGAAAGGTAGGACAGGATATGGAGAACAGGGAGCCTTGTTATGCTGATTGGCAGGATGTAAATTGCCAGCAGCCACCCTGGAGAAGTGTATGGTGTTTCCTGAAACACGTAAGAAACAAAGCAACACAGCCTATGGCACTTCCACTTATGGTCCTATAGCTTATGGAAATTAAAATCAAAAACAGACAGCCACCCCAATATTTGGGACGGCTGTGTTCACAAGAAGCTCGTCTACAGTATCAGGTAAATATCCCAGAAAGCAAAAAATGGATAAAGAAGTTGTGGCACGTACGTGCAATGCAATATCACTCAGCAATGAAATCTGTGTCATCAGGCCCGTAGCGGCATAGTAAGTGGATGCAGGTACGGTGATTCTACGTGAACTACGTCACACAGAAAAAGAAACATCATAAGATATCACTAATACACGGAATGTAAACTTCACTACACATGAACTGAATTACAAAACAGAACAGGGTCTCAAATTTAGAAAACCAACTAGTGCTTGCTTATGGGGAAAGGTGCGTTGGGGTGCTGCATAAAACCAGAGACTGAAATTAGCACAGATAACATTCCATAAGCCAAATATGTAATAGACAAGACCTACTCCTTGCTCAACGAAATGGATTCAACACCACATATTCAACGCCTAGGAATATACCTGACTAGGAAGAATCTTAAAACCCATGGATATATATGTCTCCGTAAGAGAATCAAGCGTGTGTACAGTGGCGGAAATGCGGCAGTGAAAATCCGATAAATCCCATTATCAAAATAAATTTCGAAAACAAAACACAAAGACAGTGAAATAGAGAGCAATTCTTAAATAATTCACTCAGGGCATGTGATGCAACCGGGATTGACCACATCTACACCCAGAGCTGGTTGAGACATAAGGCTGGACACTTCTGGCTGATAGCACTGGTGAGTTTCGGTGAGCAAATGCAGACCCTTTGAAGTCATACTGCATGGTACCCATTCCATGGGTCCCAACTCTCCAGGTTCAAGGCATTCTTCCTCCAGCTAAAACATGCATGGGAAACCCAGAGTATCGTCCACCGTGTGATTGGGAAACGATTTAAAATGCATCTCAGTTTTCGTATCCTGGTCCTCGGGTTCACCATTCCAGATGATTTACTATCACTCTCCCCGCTTGGAGAGTCAGTGCCTTTAACCTCCTGTTTCGCACAACTTGCAATTTCTGTGCAAGATGAACAGGAATAGGGAGAACCAATGAGAGACTAGCTGTAGGTGTCTGCACGGGCAAATGTAACGCTCGTTGCCCACCAGGAAGAGGAATTAAACAAAGGCTCAGTGTGCCCTGCTGGAAACAGATTAGGGCCTGAAGCAATCCTGCGGTTTTGTGCCCAGCTCACAAGAAAGCGAGTTGAAGAAAGGAGTTCAGGGGCACTGTACTTCACAAACCTGCAGAGTTATAAATGACAGCTATCCTCCAAAAATATATTGAAGTAAGCCTGCGAAGGGGACTTGAAAGCGGGGCTGAATTTCAGGAAAACAATTGCAGGGGGTAGACTGGAATTGCCCTGAAAGCATAGGAAAAGAGGCACAACGTCGACAATGATGCACTTGGCCAAAAAGGGCGTATGCGATTTTTCCTGAATATATTCAGGAAAAAACGCATACGCCCTTTTTGGCCAACCAAGCAAGCCTGTAAAGGAAATCTGCACTACAATGAAATCTCACTGCCCCCCCGGGCAAAAGGGCCATCTGAAAAAAGTGTAAAATCCAGAAAGGTAGGACAGGATATGGAGAACAGGGAGCCTTGTTATGCTGATTGGCAGGATGTAAATTGCCAGCAGCCACCCTGGAGAAGTGTATGGTGTTTCTTGAAACACGTAAGAAACAAAGCAACACAGCCTATGGCACTTCCACTTATGGTCCTATAGCTTACGGAAATTAAAATCAAAAACAGACAGCCACCCCAATATTTGGGACGGCTGTGTTCACAAGAAGCTCGTCTACAGTATCACGTAAATATCCCAGAAAGCAAAAAATGGATAAAGAAGTTGTGGCACGTACGTACAATGCAATATCACTCAGCAATGAAATCTGTGTCATCAGGCCCGTAGCGGCATAGTGAGTGGATGCAGGTACGGTGATTCTACGTGAACTACGTCACACAGAAAAAGAAACATCATAAGATATCACTAATACACGGAATGTAAACTTGACTACACATGAACTGAATTACAAAAAAGAACAGGGTCTCAAATTTAGAAAACCAACTAGTGCTTGCTTATGGGGAAAGGTGCCTTGGGGTGCTGCATAAAACCAGAGACTGAAATTAGCACAGATAACTTTCCATAAGCCAAATATGTAATAGACAAGACCTACTCCTTGCTCAACGAAATGGACCCAACACCACATATTCAACGCCTAGGAATATACCTGACTAGGAAGAATCTTAAAACCCATGGATATATATGTCTCCGTAAGAGAATCAAGCGTGTGTACAGCGGCCGAAACGCAGCAGTGAAAATCCGATAAATCCCATTATCAAAATAAATTTCGAAAACAAAACACAAAGACAGTGAAATAGCAATTCTTAACTAATTCACTCAGGGCATGTGATGCAACCGGGATTGACCACATCTACACCCAGAGCTGGTTGAGACATAAGGCTGGACACTTCAGGCTGATAGCACTGGTGAGTTTCGGTGAGCAAATGCAGACCCTTTGAAGTCATACTGCATGGTACCCATTCCATGGGTCCCAACTCTCCAGGTTCAAGGGATTCTTCCTCCAGCTAAAACATGCATGGGAAACCCAGAGTATCGTCCACCGTGTGATTGGGAAATGATTTAAAATGCATCTCAGTTTTCGTTTCCTGGTCCTCGGGTTCACCATTCCAGATGCTTTACTAACACTCTCCCCGCTTGGAGAGTCAGTGCCTTTAACCTCCTGTTTGGCACAGCTTGCAATTTCTGTGCAAGATGAACAGGAATAGGGAGAACCAATGAGAGACTAGCTGTAGGTGTCTGCACGGGCAAATGTAACGCTCATTGCCCACCAGGAAGAGGAATTAAACAAAGGCTCAGTGTGCCCTGCTGGAAACAGATTAGGGCCTGAAGCAATCCTGCGGTTTTGTGCCCAGCTCACAAGAAAGCGAGTTGAAGAAAGGAGCTCAGGGGCACTGTACTTCACAAACCTGCAGAGTTATAAATGACAGCTATCCTCCAAAAATATATTGAAGTAAGCCTGCGAAGGGGACTTGAAAGCGGGGCTGAATTTCAGGAAAACGATTGCAGGGGGTAGACTGGAATTGCCCTGAAAGCATAGGAAAAGAGGCACAACGTCGACAATGATGCACTTGGCCAAAAAGGGCGTATGCGTTTTTTCCTGAATATATTCAGGAAAAAACGCATACGCCCTTTTTGGCCAACCAAGCAAGCCTGTAAAGGAAATCTGCACTACAATGAAATCTCACTGCCCCCCCGGGCAAAAGGGCCATCTGAAAAAAGTGTAAAATCCAGAAAGGTAGGACAGGATATGGAGAACAGGGAGCCTTGTTATGCTGATTGGCAGGATGTAAATTGCCAGCAGCCACCCTGGAGAAGTGTATGGTGTTTCCTGAAACACGTAAGAAACAAAGCAACACAGCCTATGGCACTTCCACTTATGGTCCTATAGCTTACGGAAATTAAAATCAAAAACAGACAGCCACCCCAATATTTGGGACGGCTGTGTTCACAAGAAGCTCGTCTACAGTATCAGGTAAATATCCCAGAAAGCAAAAAATGGATAAAGAAGTTGTGGCACGTACGTGCAATGCAATATCACTCAGCAATGAAATCTGTGTCATCAGGCCCGTAGCGGCATAGTAAGTGGATGCAGGTACGGTGATTCTACGTGAACTACGTCACACAGAAAAAGAAACATCATAAGATATCACTAATACACGGAATGTAAACTTCACTACACATGAACTGAATTACAAAACAGAACAGGGTCTCAAATTTAGAAAACCAACTAGTGCTTGCTTATGGGGAAAGGTGCGTTGGGGTGCTGCATAAAACCAGAGACTGAAATTAGCACAGATAACATTCCATAAGCCAAATATGTAATAGACAAGACCTACTCCTTGCTCAACGAAATGGACTCAACACCACATATTCAACGCCTAGGAATATACCTGACTAGGAAGAATCTTAAAACCCATGGATATATATGTCTCCGTAAGAGAATCAAGCGTGTGTACAGCGGCGGAAATGCAGCAGTGAAAATCCGATAAATCCCATTATCAAAATAAATTTCGAAAACAAAACACAAAGACAGTGAAATAGAGAGCAATTTTTAAATAATTCACTCAGGGCATGTGATGCAACCGGGTTTGACCACATCTACACCCAGAGCTGGTTGAGACATAAGGCTGGACACTTCTGGCTGATAGCACTGGTGAGTTTCGGTGAGCAAATGCAGACCCTTTGAAGTCATACTGCATGGTACCCATTCCATGGGTCCCAACTCTCCAGGTTCAAGGCATTCTTCCTCCAGCTAAAACATGCATGGGAAACCCAGAGTATCGTCCACCGTGTTATTGGGAAACGATTTAAAATGCATCTCAGTTTTCGTATCCTGGTCCTCGGGTTCACCATTCCAGATGCTTTACTAACACTCTCCCCCCTTGGAGAGTCAGTGCCTTTAACCTCCTGTTTGGCACAGCTTGCCATTTCTGTGCAAGATGAACAGGAATAGGGAGAACCAATGAGAGACTAGCTGTAGGTGTCTGCACGGGCAAATGTAACGCTCATTGCCCACCAGGAAGAGGAATTAAACAAAGGCTCAGTGTGCCCTGCTGGAAACAGATTAGGGCCTGAAGCAATCCTGCGGTTTTGTGCCCAGCTCACAAGAAAGCGAGTTGAAGAAAGGAGCTCAGGGGCACTGTACTTCACAAACCTGCAGAGTTATAAATGACAGCTATCCTCCAAAAATATATTGAAGTAAGCCTGCGAAGGGGACTTGAAAGCGGGGCTGAATTTCAGGAAAACGATTGCAGGGGGTAGACTGGAATTGCCCTGAAAGCATAGGAAAAGAGGCACAACGTCGACAATGATGCACTTGGCCAAAAAGGGCGTATGCGTTTTTTCCTGAATATATTCAGGAAAAAACGCATACGCCCTTTTTGGCCAACCAAGCAAGCCTGTAAAGGAAATCTGCACTACAATGAAATCTCACTGCCCCCCCGGGCAAAAGGGCCATCTGAAAAAAGTGTAAAATCCAGAAAGGTAGGACAGGATATGGAGAACAGGGAGCCTTGTTATGCTGATTGGCAGGATGTAAATTGCCAGCAGCCACCCTGGAGAAGTGTATGGTGTTTCTTGAAACACATAAGAAACAAAGCAACACAGCCTATGGCACTTCCACTTATGGTCCTATAGCTTACGGAAATTAAAATCAAAAACAGACAGCCACCCCAATATTTGGGACGGCTGTGTTCACAAGAAGCTCGTCTACAGTATCAGGTAAATATCCCAGAAAGCAAAAAATGGATAAAGAAGTTGTGGCACGTACGTACAATGCAATATCACTCAGCAATGAAATCTGTGTCATCAGGCCCGTAGCGGCATAGTGAGTGGATGCAGGTACGGTGATTCTACGTGAACTACGTCACACAGAAAAAGAAACATCATAAGATATCACTAATACACGGAATGTAAACTTGACTACACATGAACTGAATTACAAAAAAGAACAGGGTCTCAAATTTAGAAAACCAACTAGTGCTTGCTTATGGGGAAAGGTGCCTTGGGGTGCTGCATAAAACCAGAGACTGAAATTAGCACAGATAACTTTCCATAAGCCAAATATGTAATAGACAAGACCTACTCCTTGCTCAACGAAATGGACCCAACACCACATATTCAACGCCTAGGAATATACCTGACTAGGAAGAATCTTAAAACCCATGGATATATATGTCTCCGTAAGAGAATCAAGCGTGTGTACAGCGGCGGAAATGCAGCAGTGAAAATCCGATAAATCCCATTATCAAAATAAATTTCGAAAACAAAACACAAAGACAGTGAAATAGAGAGCAATTCTTAAATAATTCACTCAGGTCATGTGATGCAACCGGGATTGACCACATCTACACCCAAAGCTGGTTGAGACATAAGGCTGGACACTTCAGGCTGATAGCACTGGTGAGTTTCGGTGAGCAAATGCAGACCCTTTGAAGTCATACTCCATGGTACCCATTCCATGGGTCCCAACTCTCCAGGTTCAAGGCATTCTTCCTCCAGCTAAAACATGCATGGGAAACCCAGAGTATTGTCCACCGTGTGATTGGGAAACGATTTAAAATGCATCTCAGTTTTCGTATCCTGGTCCTCGGGTTCACCATTCCAGATGCTTTACTAACACTCTCCCCCCTTGGAGAGTCAGTGCCTTTAACCTCCTGTTTGGCACAGCTTGCCATTTCTGTGCAAGATGAACAGGAATAGGGAGAACCAATGAGAGACTAGCTGTAGGTGTCTGCACGGGCAAATGTAACGCTCATTGCCCACCAGGAAGAGGAATTAAACAAAGGCTCAGTGTGCCCTGCTGGAAACAGATTAGGGCCTGAAGCAATCCTGCGGTTTTGTGCCCAGCTCACAAGAAAGCGAGTTGAAGAAAGGAGCTCAGGGGCACTGTACTTCACAAACCTGCAGAGTTATAAATGACAGCTATCCTCCAAAAATATATTGAAGTAAGCCTGCGAAGGGGACTTGAAAGCGGGGCTGAATTTCAGGAAAACGATTGCAGGGGGTAGACTGGAATTGCCCTGAAAGCATAGGAAAAGAGGCACAACGTCGACAATGATGCACTTGGCCAAAAAGGGCGTATGCGTTTTTTCCTGAATATATTCAGGAAAAAACGCATACGCCCTTTTTGGCCAACCAAGCAAGCCTGTAAAGGAAATCTGCACTACAATGAAATCTCACTGCCCCCCCGGGCAAAAGGGCCATCTGAAAAAAGTGTAAAATCCAGAAAGGTAGGACAGGATATGGAGAACAGGGAGCCTTGTTATGCTGATTGGCAGGATGTAAATTGCCAGCAGCCACCCTGGAGAAGTGTATGGTGTTTCTTGAAACACGTAAGAAACAAAGCAACACAGCCTATGGCACTTCCACTTATGGTCCTATAGCTTACGGAAATTAAAATCAAAAACAGACAACCACCCCAATATTTGGGACGGCTGTGTTCACAAGAAGCTCGTCTACACTATCAGGTAAATATCCCAGAAAGCAAAAAATGGATAAAGAAGTTGTGGCACGTACGTACAATGCAATATCACTCAGCAATGAAATCTGTGTCATCAGGCCCGTAGCGGCATAGTGAGTGGATGCAGGTACGGTGATTCTACGTGAACTACGTCACACAGAAAAAGAAACATCATAAGATATCACTAATACACGGAATGTAAACTTGACTACACATGAACTGAATTACAAAAAAGAACAGGGTCTCAAATTTAGAAAACCAACTAGTGCTTGCTTATGGGGAAAGGTGCCTTGGGGTGCTGCATAAAACCAGAGACTGAAATTAGCACAGATAACTTTCCATAAGCCAAATATGTAATAGACAAGACCTACTCCTTGCTCAACGAAATGGACCCAACACCACATATTCAACGCCTAGGAATATACCTGACTAGGAAGAATCTTAAAAACCATGGATATATATGTCTCCGTAAGAGAATCAAGCGTGTGTACAGCGGCCGAAACGCAGCAGTGAAAATCCGATAAATCCCATTATCAAAATAAATTTCGAAAACAAAACACAAAGACAGTGAAATAGAGAGCAATTCTTAACTAATTCACTCAGGGCATGTGATGCAACCGGGATTGACCACATCTACACCCAGAGCTGGTTGAGACATAAGGCTGGACACTTCAGGCTGATAGCATTGGTGAGTTTCGGTGAGCAAATGCAGACCCTTTGAAGTCATACTGCATGGTACCCATTCCATGGGTCCCAACTCTCCAGGTTCAAGGGATTCTTCCTCCAGCTAAAACATGCATGGGAAACCCAGAGTATCGTCCACCGTGTGATTGGGAAATGATTTAAAATGCATCTCAGTTTTCGTTTCCTGGTCCTCGGGTTCACCATTCCAGATGCTTTACTAACACTCTCCCCGCTTGGAGAGTCAGTGCCTTTAACCTCCTGTTTGGCACAGCTTGCCATTTCTGTGCAAGATGAACAGGAATAGGGAGAACCAATGAGAGACTAGCTGTAGGTGTCTGCACGGGCAAATGTAACGCTCATTGCCCACCAGGAAGAGGAATTAAACAAAGGCTCAGTGTGCCCTGCTGGAAACAGATTAGGGCCTGAAGCAATCCTGCGGTTTTGTGCCCAGCTCACAAGAAAGCGAGTTGAAGAAAGGAGCTCAGGGGCACTGTACTTCACAAACCTGCAGAGTTATAAATGACAGCTATCCTCCAAAAATATATTGAAGTAAGCCTGCGAAGGGGACTTGAAAGCGGGGCTGAATTTCAGGAAAACGATTGCAGGGGGTAGACTGGAATTGCCCTGAAAGCATAGGAAAAGAGGCACAACGTCGACAATGATGCACTTGGCCAAAAAGGGCGTATGCGTTTTTTCCTGAATATATTCAGGAAAAAACGCATACGCCCTTTTTGGCCAACCAAGCAAGCCTGTAAAGGAAATCTGCACTACAATGAAATCTCACTGCCCCCCCGGGCAAAAGGGCCATCTGAAAAAAGTGTAAAATCCAGAAAGGTAGGACAGGATATGGAGAACAGGGAGCCTTGTTATGCTGATTGGCAGGATGTAAATTGCCAGCAGCCACCCTGGAGAAGTGTATGGTGTTTCCTGAAACACGTAAGAAACAAAGCAACACAGCCGATGGCACTTCCACTTATGGTCCTATAGCTTACGGAAATTAAAATCAAAAACAGACAGCCACCCCAATATTTGGGACGGCTGTGTTCACAAGAAGCTCGTCTACAGTATCAGGTAAATATCCCAGAAAGCAAAAAATGGATAAAGAAGTTGTGGCACGTACGTGCAATGCAATATCACTCAGCAATGAAATCTGTGTCATCAGGCCCGTAGCGGCATAGTGAGTGGATGCAGGTACGGTGATTCTACGTGAACTACGTCACACAGAAAAAGAAACATCATAAGATATCACTAATACACGGAATGTAAACTTCACTACACATGAACTGAATTACAAAACAGAACAGGGTCTCAAATTTAGAAAACCAACTAGTGCTTGCTTATGGGGAAAGGTGCGTTGGGGTGCTGCATAAAACCAGAGACTGAAATTAGCACAGATAACATTCCATAAGCCAAATATGTAATAGACAAGACCTACTCCTTGCTCAACGAAATGGACTCAACACCACATATTCAACGCCTAGGAATATACCTGACTAGGAAGAATCTTAAAACCCATGGATATATATGTCTCCGTAAGAGAATCAAGCGTGTGTACAGCGGCGGAAATGCGGCAGTGAAAATCCGATAAATCCCATTATCAAAATAAATTTCGAAAACAAAACACAAAGACAGTGAAATAGAGAGCAATTCTTAAATAATTCACTCAGGGCATGTGATGCAACCGGGATTGACCACATCTACACCCAGAGCTGGTTGAGACATAAGGCTGGACACTTCTGGCTGATAGCACTGGTGAGTTTCGGTGAGCAAATGCAGACCCTTTGAAGTCATACTGCATGGTACCCATTCCATGGGTCCCAACTCTCCAGGTTCAAGGCATTCTTCCTCCAGCTAAAACATGCATGGGAAACCCAGAGTATCGTCCACCGTGTGATTGGGAAACGATTTAAAATGGACCTCAGTTTTCGTATCCTGGTCCTCGGGTTCACCATTCCAGATGATTTACTATCACTCTCCCCGCTTGGAGAGTCAGTGCCTTTAACCTCCTGTTTCGCACAACTTGCAATTTCTGTGCAAGATGAACAGGAATAGGGAGAACCAATGAGAGACTAGCTGTAGGTGTCTGCACGGGCAAATGTAACGCTCGTTGCCCACCAGGAAGAGGAATTAAACAAAGGCTCAGTGTGCCCTGCTGGAAACAGATTAGGGCCTGAAGCAATCCTGCGGTTTTGTGCCCAGCTCACAAGAAAGCGAGTTGAAGAAAGGAGTTCAGGGGCACTGTACTTCACAAACCTGCAGAGTTATAAATGACAGCTATCCTCCAAAAATATATTGAAGTAAGCCTGCGAAGGGGACTTGAAAGCGGGGCTGAATTTCAGGAAAACGATTGCAGGGGGTAGACTGGAATTGCCCTGAAAGCATAGGAAAAGAGGCACAACGTCGACAATGATGCACTTGGCCAAAAAGGGCGTATGCGTTTTTTCTTGAATATATTCAGGAAAAAACGCATACGCCCTTTTTGGCCAACCAAGCAAGCCTGTAAAGGAAATCTGCACTACAATGAAATCTCACTGCCCCCCCGGGCAAAAGGGCCATCTGAAAAAAGTGTAAAATCCAGAAAGGTAGGACAGGATATGGAGAACAGGGAGCCTTGTTATGCTGATTGGCAGGATGTAAATTGCCAGCAGCCACCCTGGAGAAGTGTATGGTGTTTCCTGAAACACGTAAGAAACAAAGCAACACAGCCTATGGCACTTCCACTTATGGTCCTATAGCTTACGGAAATTAAAATCAAAAACAGACAGCCACCCCAATATTTGGGACGGCTGTGTTCACAAGAAGCTCGTCTACAGTATCAGGTAAATATCCCAGAAAGCAAAAAATGGATAAAGAAGTTGTGGCACGTACGTGCAATGCAATATCACTCAGCAATGAAATCTGTGTCATCAGGCCCGTAGCGCCATAGTAAGTGGATGCAGGTACGGTGATTCTACGTGAACTACGTCACACAGAAAAAGAAACATCATAAGATATCACTAATACACGGAATGTAAACTTGACTACACATGAACTGAATTACAAAACAGAACAGGGTCTCAAATTTAGAAAACCAACTAGTGCTTGCTTATGGGGAAAGGTGCGTTGGGGTGCTGCATAAAACCAGAGACGGAAATTAGCACAGATAACATTCCATAAGCCAAATATGTAATAGACAAGACCTACTCCTTGCTCAACGAAATGGACTCAACACCACATATTCAACGCCTAGGAATATACCTGACTAGGAAGAATCTTAAAACCCATGGATATATATGTCTCCGTAAGAGAATCAAGCGTGTGTACAGCAGCGGAAATGCAGCAGTGAAAATCCGATAAATCCCATTATCAAAATAAATTTCGAAAACAAAACACAAAGACAGTGAAATAGAGAGCAATTCTTAAATAATTCACTCAGGTCATGTGATGCAACCGGGATTGACCACATCTACACCCAGAGCTGGTTGAGACATAAGGCTGGACACTTCAGGCTGATAGCACTGGTGAGTTTCGGTGAGCAAATGCAGACCCTTTGAAGTCAAACTGCATGGTACCCATTCCATGGGTCCCAACTCTCCAGGTTCAAGGCATTCTTCCTCCAGCTAAAACATGCATGGGAAACCCAGAGTATCGTCCACCGTGTGATTGGGAAACGATTTAAAATGCATCTCAGTTTTCGTATCCTGGTCCTCGGGTTCACCATTCCAGATGCTTTACTAACACTCTCCCCGCTTGGAGAGTCAGTGCCTTTAACCTCCTGTTTGGCACAGCTTGCCATTTCTGTGCAAGATGAACAGGAATAGGGAGAACCAATGAGAGACTAGCTGTAGGTGTCTGCACGGGCAAATGTAACGCTCATTGCCCACCAGGAAGAGGAATTAAACAAAGGCTCAGTGTGCCCTGCTGGAAACAGATTAGGGCCTGAAGCAATCCTGCGGTTTTGTGCCCAGCTCACAAGAAAGCGAGTTGAAGAAAGGAGCTCAGGGGCACTGTACTTCACAAACCTGCAGAGTTATAAATGACAGCTATCCTCCAAAAATATATTGAAGTAAGCCTGCGAAGGGGACTTGAAAGCGGGGCAGAATTTCAGGAAAACGATTGCAGGGGGTAGACTGGAATTGCCCTGAAAGCATAGGAAAAGAGGCACAACGTCGACAATGATGCACTTGGCCAAAAAGGGCGTATGCGTTTTTTCCTGAATATATTCAGGAAAAAACGCATACGCCCTTTTTGGCCAACCAAGCAAGCCTGTAAAGGAAATCTGCACTACAATGAAATCTCACTGCCCCCCCCCCCCCCCGGGCAAAAGGGCCATCTGAAAAAAGTGTAAAATCCAGAAAGGTAGGACAGGATATGGAGAACAGGGAGCCTTGTTATGCTGATTGGCAGGATGTAAATTGCCAGCAGCCACCCTGGAGAAGTGTATGGTGTTTCCTGAAACACGTAAGAAACAAAGCAACACAGCCTATGGCACTTCCACTTATGGTCCTATAGCTTACGGAAATTAAAATCAAAAACAGACAGCCACCCCAATATTTGGAACGGCTGTGTTCACAAGAAGCTCGTCTACAGTATCAGGTAAATATCCCAGAAAGCAAAAAATGGATAAAGAAGTTGTGGCACGTACGTACAATGCAATATCACTCAGCAATGAAATCTGTGTCATCAGGCCCGTAGCGGCATAGTGAGTGGATGCAGGTACGGTGATTCTACGTGAACTACGTCACACAGAAAAAGAAACATCATAAGATATCACTAATACACGGAATGTAAACTTGACTACACATGAACTGAATTACAAAAAAGAACAGGGTCTCAAATTTAGAAAACCAACTAGTGCTTGCTTATGGGGAAAGGTGCCTTGGGGGGCTGCATAAAACCAGAGACTGAAATTAGCACAGATAACTTTCCATAAGCCAAATATGTAATAGACAAGACCTACTCCTTGCTCAACGAAATGGACCCAACACCACATATTCAACGCCTAGGAATATACCTGACTAGGAAGAATCTTAAAAACCATGGATATATATGTCTCCGTAAGAGAATCAAGCGTGTGTACAGCGGCCGAAACGCAGCAGTGAAAATCCGATAAATCCCATTATCAAAATAAATTTCGAAAACAAAACACAAAGACAGTGAAATAGAGAGCAATTCTTAACTAATTCACTCAGGGCATGTGATGCAACCGGGATTGACCACATCTACACCCAGAGCTGGTTGAGACATAAGGCTGGACACTTCAGGCTGATAGCATTGGTGAGTTTCGGTGAGCAAATGCAGACCCTTTGAAGTCATACTGCATGGTACCCATTCCATGGGTCCCAACTCTCCAGGTTCAAGGGATTCTTCCTCCAGCTAAAACATGCATGGGAAACCCAGAGTATCGTCCACCGTGTGATTGGGAAATGATTTAAAATGCATCTCAGTTTTCGTATCCTGGTCCTCGGGTTCACCATTCCAGATGCTTTACTAACACTCTCCCCGCTTGGAGAGTCAGTGCCTTTAACCTCCTGTTTGGCACAGCTTGCCATTTCTGTGCAAGATGAACAGGAATAGGGAGAACCAATGAGAGACTAGCTGTAGGTGTCTGCACGGGCAAATGTAACGCTCATTGCCCACCAGGAAGAGGAATTAAACAAAGGCTCAGTGTGCCCTGCTGGAAACAGATTAGGGCCTGAAGCAATCCTGCGGTTTTGTGCCCAGCTCACAAGAAAGCGAGTTGAAGAAAGGAGCTCAGGGGCACTGTACTTCACAAACCTGCAGAGTTATAAATGACAGCTATCCTCCAAAAATATATTGAAGTAAGCCTGCGAAGGGGACTTGAAAGCGGGGCTGAATTTCAGGAAAACGATTGCAGGGGGTAGACTGGAATTGCCCTGAAAGCATAGGAAAAGAGGCACAACGTCGACAATGATGCACTTGGCCAAAAAGGGCGTATGCGTTTTTTCCTGAATATATTCAGGAAAAAACGCATACGCCCTTTTTGGCCAACCAAGCAAGCCTGTAAAGGAAATCTGCACTACAATGAAATCTCACTGCCCCCCCGGGCAAAAGGGCCATCTGAAAAAAGTGTAAAATCCAGAAAGGTAGGACAGGATATGGAGAACAGGGAGCCTTGTTATGCTGATTGGCAGGATGTAAATTGCCAGCAGCCACCCTGGAGAAGTGTATGGTGTTTCCTGAAACACGTAAGAAACAAAGCAACACAGCCTATGGCACTTCCACTTATGGTCCTATAGCTTACGGAAATTAAAATCAAAAACAGACAGCCACCCCAATATTTGGGACGGCTGTGTTCACAAGAAGCTCGTCTACAGTATCAGGTAAATATCCCAGAAAGCAAAAAATGGATAAAGAAGTTGTGGCACGTACGTGCAATGCAATATCACTCAGCAATGAAATCTGTGTCATCAGGCCCGTAGCGGCATAGTGAGTGGATGCAGGTACGGTGATTCTACGTGAACTACGTCACACAGAAAAAGAAACATCATAAGATATCACTAATACACGGAATGTAAACTTCACTACACATGAACTGAATTACAAAACAGAACAGGGTCTCAAATTTAGAAAACCAACTAGTGCTTGCTTATGGGGAAAGGTGCGTTGGGGTGCTGCATAAAACCAGAGACTGAAATTAGCACAGATAACATTCCATAAGCCAAATATGTAATAGACAAGACCTACTCCTTGCTCAACGAAATGGACTCAACACCACATATTCAACGCCTAGGAATATACCTGACTAGGAAGAATCTTAAAACCCATGGATATATATGTCTCCGTAAGAGAATCAAGCGTGTGTACAGCGGCGGAAATGCGGCAGTGAAAATCCGATAAATCCCATTATCAAAATAAATTTCGAAAACAAAACACAAAGACAGTGAAATAGAGAGCAATTCTTAAATAATTCACTCAGGGCATGTGATGCAACCGGGATTGACCACATCTACACCCAGAGCTGGTTGAGACATAAGGCTGGACACTTCTGGCTGATAGCACTGGTGAGTTTCGGTGAGCAAATGCAGACCCTTTGAAGTCATACTGCATGGTACCCATTCCATGGGTCCCAACTCTCCAGGTTCAAGGCATTCTTCCTCCAGCTAAAACATGCATGGGTAACCCAGAGTATCGTCCACCGTGTGATTGGGAAACGATTTAAAATGGATCTCAGTTTTCGTATCCTGGTCCTCGGGTTCACCATTCCAGATGATTTACTATCACTCTCCCCGCTTGGAGAGTCAGTGCCTTTAACCTCCTGTTTCGCACAACTTGCAATTTCTGTGCAAGATGAACAGGAATAGGGAGAACCAATGAGAGACTAGCTGTAGGTGTCTGCACGGGCAAATGTAACGCTCGTTGCCCACCAGGAAGAGGAATTAAACAAAGGCTCAGTGTGCCCTGCTGGAAACAGATTAGGGCCTGAAGCAATCCTGCGGTTTTGTGCCCAGCTCACAAGAAAGCGAGTTGAAGAAAGGAGTTCAGGGGCACTGTACTTCACAAACCTGCAGAGTTATAAATGACAGCTATCCTCCAAAAATATATTGAAGTAAGCCTGCGAAGGGGACTTGAAAGCGGGGCTGAATTTCAGGAAAACGATTGCAGGGGGTAGACTGGAATTGCCCTGAAAGCATAGGAAAAGAGGCACAACGTCGACAATGATGCACTTGGCCAAAAAGGGCGTATGCGTTTTTTCCTGAATATATTCAGGAAAAAACGCATACGCCCTTTTTGGCCAACCAAGCAAGCCTGTAAAGGAAATCTGCACTACAATGAAATCTCACTGCCCCCCCGGGCAAAAGGGCCATCTGAAAAAAGTGTAAAATCCAGAAAGGTAGGACAGGATATGGAGAACAGGGAGCCTTGTTATGCTGATTGGCAGGATGTAAATTGCCAGCAGCCACCCTGGAGAAGTGTATGGTGTTTCCTGAAACACGTAAGAAACAAAGCAACACAGCCTATGGCACTTCCACTTATGGTCCTATAGCTTACGGAAATTAAAATCAAAAACAGACAGCCACCCCAATATTTGGGACGGCTGGGTTCACAAGAAGCTCGTCTACAGTATCAGGTAAATATCCCACAAAGCAAAAAATGGATAAAGAAGTTGTGGCACGTACGTGCAATGCAATATCACTCAGCAATGAAATCTGTGTCATCAGGCCCGTAGCGGCATAGTAAGTGGATGCAGGTACGGTGATTCTACGTGAACTACGTCACACAGAAAAAGAAACATCATAAGATATCACTAATACACGGAATGTAAACTTGACTACACATGAACTGAATTACAAAACAGAACAGGGTCTCAAATTTAGAAAACCAACTAGTGCTTGCTTATGGGGAAAGGTGCGTTGGGGTGCTGCATAAAACCAGAGACGGAAATTAGCACAGATAACATTCCATAAGCCAAATATGTAATAGACAAGACCTACTCCTTGCTCAACGAAATGGACTCAACACCACATATTCAACGCCTAGGAATATACCTGACTAGGAAGAATCTTAAAACCCATGGATATATATGTCTCCGTAAGAGAATCAAGCGTGTGTACAGCAGCGGAAATGCAGCAGTGAAAATCCGATAAATCCCATTATCAAAATAAATTTCGAAAACAAAACACAAAGACAGTGAAATAGAGAGCAATTCTTAAATAATTCACTCAGGTCATGTGATGCAACCGGGATTGACCACATCTACACCCAGAGCTGGTTGAGACATAAGGCTGGACACTTCAGGCTGATAGCACTGGTGAGTTTCGGTGAGCAAATGCAGACCCTTTGAAGTCAAACTGCATGGTACCCATTCCATGGGTCCCAACTCTCCAGGTTCAAGGCATTCTTCCTCCAGCTAAAACATGCATGGGAAACCCAGAGTATCGTCCACCGTGTGATTGGGAAACGATTTAAAATGCATCTCAGTTTTCGTATCCTGGTCCTCGGGTTCACCATTCCAGATGCTTTACTAACACTCTCCCCGCTTGGAGAGTCAGTGCCTTTAACCTCCTGTTTGGCACAGCTTGCCATTTCTGTGCAAGATGAACAGGAATAGGGAGAACCAATGAGAGACTAGCTGTAGGTGTCTGCACGGGCAAATGTAACGCTCATTGCCCACCAGGAAGAGGAATTAAACAAAGGCTCAGTGTGCCCTGCTGGAAACAGATTAGGGCCTGAAGCAATCCTGCGGTTTTGTGCCCAGCTCACAAGAAAGCGAGTTGAAGAAAGGAGCTCAGGGGCACTGTACTTCACAAACCTGCAGAGTTATAAATGACAGCTATCCTCCAAAAATATATTGAAGTAAGTCTGCGAAGGGGACTTGAAAGCGGGGCTGAATTTCAGGAAAACGATTGCAGGGGGTAGACTGGAATTGCCCTGAAAGCATAGGAAAAGAGGCACAACGTCGACAATGATGCACTTGGCCAAAAAGGGCGTATGCGTTTTTTCCTGAATATATTCAGGAAAAAACGCATACGCCCTTTTTGGCCAACCAAGCAAGCCTGTAAAGGAAATCTGCACTACAATGAAATCTCACTGCCCCCCCGGGCAAAAGGGCCATCTGAAAAAAGTGTAAAATCCAGAAAGGTAGGACAGGATATGGAGAACAGGGAGCCTTGTTATGCTGATTGGCAGGATGTAAATTGCCAGCAGCCACCCTGGAGAAGTGTATGGTGTTTCCTGAAACACGTAAGAAACAAAGCAACACAGCCTATGGCACTTCCACTTATGGTCCTATAGCTTACGGAAATTAAAATCAAAAACAGACAGCCACCCCAATATTTGGGACGGCTGTGTTCACAAGAAGCTCGTCTACAGTATCAGGTAAATATCCCAGAAAGCAAAAAATGGATAAAGAAGTTGTGGCACGTACGTGCAATGCAATATCACTCAGCAATGAAATCTGTGTCATCAGGCCCGTAGCGGCATAGTGAGTGGATGCAGGTACGGTGATTCTACGTGAACTACGTCACACAGAAAAAGAAACATCATAAGATATCACTAATACACGGAATGTAAACTTCACTACACATGAACTGAATTACAAAACAGAACAGGGTCTCAAATTTAGAAAACCAACTAGTGCTTGCTTATGGGGAAAGGTGCGTTGGGGTGCTGCATAAAACCAGAGACTGAAATTAGCACAGATAACATTCCATAAGCCAAATATGTAATAGACAAGACCTACTCCTTGCTCAACGAAATGGACTCAACACCACATATTCAACGCCTAGGAATATACCTGACTAGGAAGAATCTTAAAACCCATGGATATATATGTCTCCGTAAGAGAATCAAGCGTGTGTACAGCGGCGGAAATGCGGCAGTGAAAATCCGATAAATCCCATTATCAAAATAAATTTCGAAAACAAAACACAAAGACAGTGAAATAGAGAGCAATTCTTAAATAATTCACTCAGGGCATGTGATGCAACCGGGATTGACCACATCTACACCCAGAGCTGGTTGAGACATAAGGCTGGACACTTCTGGCTGATAGCACTGGTGAGTTTCGGTGAGCAAATGCAGACCCTTTGAAGTCATACTGCATGGTACCCATTCCATGGGTCCCAACTCTCCAGGTTCAAGGCATTCTTCCTCCAGCTAAAACATGCATGGGAAACCCAGAGTATCGTCCACCGTGTGATTGTGAAACGATTTAAAATGGATCTCAGTTTTCGTATCCTGGTCCTCGGGTTCACCATTCCAGATGATTTACTATCACTCTCCCCGCTTGGAGAGTCAGTGCCTTTAACCTCCTGTTTCGCACAACTTGCAATTTCTGTGCAAGATGAACAGGAATAGGGAGAACCAATGAGAGACTAGCTGTAGGTGTCTGCACGGGCAAATGTAACGCTCGTTGCCCACCAGGAAGAGGAATTAAACAAAGGCTCAGTGTGCCCTGCTGGAAACAGATTAGGGCCTGAAGCAATCCTGCGGTTTTGTGCCCAGCTCACAAGAAAGCGAGTTGAAGAAAGGAGCTCAGGGGCACTGTACTTCACAAACCTGCAGAGTTATAAATGACAGCTATCCTCCAAAAATATATTGAAGTAAGCCTGCGAAGGGGACTTGAAAGCGGGGCAGAATTTCAGGAAAACGATTGCAGGGGGTAGACTGGAATTGCCCTGAAAGCATAGGAAAAGAGGCACAACGTCGACAATGATGCACTTGGCCAAAAAGGGCGTATGCGTTTTTTCCTGAATATATTCAGGAAAAAACGCATACGCCCTTTTTGGCCAACCAAGCAAGCCTGTAAAGGAAATCTGCACTACAATGAAATCTCACTGCCCCCCCCCCCCGGGCAAAAGGGCCATCTGAAAAAAGTGTAAAATCCAGAAAGGTAGGACAGGATATGGAGAACAGGGAGCCTTGTTATGCTGATTGGCAGGATGTAAATTGCCAGCAGCCACCCTGGAGAAGTGTATGGTGTTTCCTGAAACACGTAAGAAACAAAGCAACACAGCCTATGGCACTTCCACTTATGGTCCTATAGCTTACGGAAATTAAAATCAAAAACAGACAGCCACCCCAATATTTGGAACGGCTGTGTTCACAAGAAGCTCGTCTACAGTATCAGGTAAATATCCCAGAAAGCAAAAAATGGATAAAGAAGTTGTGGCACGTACGTACAATCCAATATCACTCAGCAATGAAATCTGTGTCATCAGGCCCGTAGCGGCATAGTGAGTGGATGCAGGTACGGTGATTCTACGTGAACTACGTCACACAGAAAAAGAAACATCATAAGATATCACTAATACACGGAATGTAAACTTGACTACACATGAACTGAATTACAAAAAAGAACAGGGTCTCAAATTTAGAAAACCAACTAGTGCTTGCTTATGGGGAAAGGTGCCTTGGGGGGCTGCATAAAACCAGAGACTGAAATTAGCACAGATAACTTACCATAAGCCAAATATGTAATAGACAAGACCTACTCCTTGCTCAACGAAATGGACCCAACACCACATATTCAACGCCTAGGAATATACCTGACTAGGAAGAATCTTAAAACCCATGGATATATATGTCTCCGTAAGAGAATCAAGCGTGTGTACAGTGGCCGGAACGCAGCAGTGAAAATCCTATAAATCCCATTATCAAAATAAATTTCGAAAACAAAACACAAAGACAGTGAAATAGAGAGCAATTCTTAACTAATTCACTCAGGGCATGTGATGCAACCGGGATTGACCACATCTACACCCAGAGCTGGTTGAGACATAAGGCTGGACACTTCAGGCTGATAGCATTGGTGAGTTTCGGTGAGCAAATGCAGACCCTTTGAAGTCATACTGCATGGTACCCATTCCATGGGTCCCAACTCTCCAGGTTCAAGGGATTCTTCCTCCAGCTAAAACATGCATGGGTAACCCAGAGTATCGTCCACCGTGTGATTGGGAAATGATTTAAAATGCATCTCAGTTTTCGTTTCCAGGTCCTCGGGTTCACCATTCCAGATGCTTTACTAACACTCTCCCCGCTTGGAGAGTCAGTGCCTTTAACCTCCTGTTTCGCACAGCTTGCAATTTCTGTGCAAGATGAACAGGAATAGGGAGAACCAATGAGAGACTAGCTGTAGGTGTCTGCACGGGCAAATGTAACGCTCATTGCCCACCAGGAAGAGGAATTAAACAAAGGCTCAGTGTGCCCTGCTGGAAACAGATTAGGGCCTGAAGCAATCCTGCGGTTTTGTGCCCAGCTCACAAGAAAGCGAGTTGAAGAAAGGAGCTCAGGGGCACTGTACTTCACAAACCTGCAGAGTTATAAATGACAGCTATCCTCCAAAAATATATTGAAGTAAGTCTGCGAAGGGGACTTGAAAGCGGGGCTGAATTTCAGGAAAACGATTGCAGGGGGTAGACTGGAATTGCCCTGAAAGCATAGGAAAAGAGGCACAACGTCGACAATGATGCACTTGGCCAAAAAGGGCGTATGCGTTTTTTCCTGAATATATTCAGGAAAAAACGCATACGCCCTTTTTGGCCAACCAAGCAAGCCTGTAAAGGAAATCTGCACTACAATGAAATCTCACTGCCCCCCCGGGCAAAAGGGCCATCTGAAAAAAGTGTAAAATCCAGAAAGGTAGGACAGGATATGGAGAACAGGGAGCCTTGTTATGCTGATTGGCAGGATGTAAATTGCCAGCAGCCACCCTGGAGAAGTGTATGGTGTTTCCTGAAACACGTAAGAAACAAAGCAACACAGCCTATGGCACTTCCACTTATGGTCGTATAGCTTACGGAAATTAAAATCAAAAACAGACAGCCACCCCAATATTTGGGACGGCTGTGTTCACAAGAAGCTCGTCTACAGTATCAGGTAAATATCCCAGAAAGCAAAAAATGGATAAAGAAGTTGTGGCACGTACGTACAATGCAATATCACTCAGCAATGAAATCTGTGTCATCAGGCCCGTAGCGGCATAGTGAGTGGATGCAGGTACGGTGATTCTACGTGAACTACGTCACACAGAAAAAGAAACATCATAAGATATCACTAATACACGGAATGTAAACTTGACTACACATGAACTGAATTACAAAACAGAACAGGGTCTCAAATTTAGAAAACCAACTAGTGCTTGCTTATGGGGAAAGGTGCGTTGGGGTGCTGCATAAAACCAGAGACTGAAATTAGCACAGATAACATTCCATAAGCCAAATATGTAATAGACAAGACCTACTCCTTGCTCAACGAAATGGACTAAACACCACATATTCAACGCCTAGGAATATACCTGACTAGGAAGAATCTTAAAACCCATGGATATATATGTCTCCGTAAGAGAATCAAGCGTGTGTACAGCAGCGGAAATGCAGCAGTGAAAATCCGATAAATCCCATTATCAAAATAAATTTCGAAAACAAAACACAAAGACAGTGAAATAGAGAGCAATTCTTAAATAATTCACTCAGGTCATGTGATGCAACCGGGATTGACCACATCTACACCCAGAGCTGGTTGAGACATAAGGCTGGACACTTCTGGCTGATAGCACTGGTGAGTTTCGGTGAGCAAATGCAGACCCTTTGAAGTCATACTGCATGGTACCCATTCCATGGGTCCCAACTCTCCAGGTTCAAGGCATTCTTCCTCCAGCTAAAACATGCATGGGAAACCCAGAGTATCGTCCACCGTGTGATTGGGAAACGATTTAAAATGGATCTCAGTTTTCGTATCCTGGTCCTCGGGTTCACCATTCCAGATGATTTACTATCACTCTCCCCGCTTGGAGAGTCAGTGCCTTTAACCTCCTGTTTCGCACAACTTGCAATTTCTGTGCAAGATGAACAGGAATAGGGAGAACCAATGAGAGACTAGCTGTAGGTGTCTGCACGGGCAAATGTAACGCTCGTTGCCCACCAGGAAGAGGAATTAAACAAAGGCTCAGTGTGCCCTGCTGGAAACAGATTAGGGCCTGAAGCAATCCTGCGGTTTTGTGCCCAGCTCACAAGAAAGCGAGTTGAAGAAAGGAGCTCAGGGGCACTGTACTTCACAAACCTGCAGAGTTATAAATGACAGCTATCCTCCAAAAATATATTGAAGTAAGCCTGCGAAGGGGACTTGAAAGCGGGGCAGAATTTCAGGAAAACGATTGCAGGGGGTAGACTTGAATTGCCCTGAAAGCATAGGAAAAGAGGCACAACGTCGACAATGATGCACTTGGCCAAAAAGGGCGTATGCGTTTTTTCCTGAATATATTCAGGAAAAAACGCATACGCCCTTTTTGGCCAACCAAGCAAGCCTGTAAAGGAAATCTGCACTACAATGAAATCTCACTGCCCCCCCCCCCCGGGCAAAAGGGCCATCTGAAAAAAGTGTAAAATCCAGAAAGGTAGGACAGGATATGGAGAACAGGGAGCCTTGTTATGCTGATTGGCAGGATGTAAATTGCCAGCAGCCACCCTGGAGAAGTGTATGGTGTTTCCTGAAACACGTAAGAAACAAAGCAACACAGCCTATGGCACTTCCACTTATGGTCCTATAGCTTACGGAAATTAAAATCAAAAACAGACAGCCACCCCAATATTTGGAACGGCTGTGTTCACAAGAAGCTCGTCTACAGTATCAGGTAAATATCCCAGAAAGCAAAAAATGGATAAAGAAGTTGTGGCACGTACGTACAATGCAATATCACTCAGCAATGAAATCTGTGTCATCAGGCCCGTAGCGGCATAGTGAGTGGATGCAGGTACGGTGATTCTACGTGAACTACGTCACACAGAAAAAGAAACATCATAAGATATCACTAATACACGGAATGTAAACTTGACTACACATGAACTGAATTACAAAAAAGAACAGGGTCTCAAATTTAGAAAACCAACTAGTGCTTGCTTATGGGGAAAGGTGCCTTGGGGGGCTGCATAAAACCAGAGACTGAAATTAGCACAGATAACTTACCATAAGCCAAATATGTAATAGACAAGACCTACTCCTTGCTCAACGAAATGGACCCAACACCACATATTCAACGCCTAGGAATATACCTGACTAGGAAGAATCTTAAAACCCATGGATATATATGTCTCCGTAAGAGAATCAAGCGTGTGTACAGTGGCCGGAACGCAGCAGTGAAAATCCTATAAATCCCATTATCAAAATAAATTTCGAAAACAAAACACAAAGACAGTGAAATAGAGAGCAATTCTTAACTAATTCACTCAGGGCATGTGATGCAACCGGGATTGACCACATCTACACCCAGAGCTGGTTGAGACATAAGGCTGGACACTTCAGGCTGATAGCATTGGTGAGTTTCGGTGAGCAAATGCAGACCCTTTGAAGTCATACTGCATGGTACCCATTCCATGGGTCCCAACTCTCCAGGTTCAAGGGATTCTTCCTCCAGCTAAAACATGCATGGGTAACCCAGAGTATCGTCCACCGTGTGATTGGGAAATGATTTAAAATGCATCTCAGTTTTCGTTTCCAGGTCCTCGGGTTCACCATTCCAGATGCTTTACTAACACTCTCCCCTCTTGGAGAGTCAGTGCCTTTAACCTCCTGTTTCGCACAGCTTGCAATTTCTGTGCAAGATGAACAGGAATAGGGAGAACCAATGAGAGACTAGCTGTAGGTGTCTGCACGGGCAAATGTAACGCTCATTGCCCACCAGGAAGAGGAATTAAACAAAGGCTCAGTGTGCCCTGCTGGAAACAGATTAGGGCCTGAAGCAATCCTGCGGTTTTGTGCCCAGCTCACAAGAAAGCGAGTTGAAGAAAGGAGCTCAGGGGCACTGTACTTCACAAACCTGCAGAGTTATAAATGACAGCTATCCTCCAAAAATATATTGAAGTAAGTCTGCGAAGGGGACTTGAAAGCGGGGCTGAATTTCAGGAAAACGATTGCAGGGGGTAGACTGGAATTGCCCTGAAAGCATAGGAAAAGAGGCACAACGTCGACAATGATGCACTTGGCCAAAAAGGGCGTATGCGTTTTTTCCTGAATATATTCAGGAAAAAACGCATACGCCCTTTTTGGCCAACCAAGCAAGCCTGTAAAGGAAATCTGCACTACAATGAAATCTCACTGCCCCCCCGGGCAAAAGGGCCATCTGAAAAAAGTGTAAAATCCAGAAAGGTAGGACAGGATATGGAGAACAGGGAGCCTTGTTATGCTGATTGGCAGGATGTAAATTGCCAGCAGCCACCCTGGAGAAGTGTATGGTGTTTCCTGAAACACGTAAGAAACAAAGCAACACAGCCTATGGCACTTCCACTTATGGTCGTATAGCTTACGGAAATTAAAATCAAAAACAGACAGCCACCCCAATATTTGGGACGGCTGTGTTCACAAGAAGCTCGTCTACAGTATCAGGTAAATATCCCAGAAAGCAAAAAATGGATAAAGAAGTTGTGGCACGTACGTACAATGCAATATCACTCAGCAATGAAATCTGTGTCATCAGGCCCGTAGCGGCATAGTGAGTGGATGCAGGTACGGTGATTCTACGTGAACTACGTCACACAGAAAAAGAAACATCATAAGATATCACTAATACACGGAATGTAAACTTCACTACACATGAACTGAATTACAAAACAGAACAGGGTCTCAAATTTAGAAAACCAACTAGTGCTTGCTTATGGGGAAAGGTGCGTTGGGGTGCTGCATAAAACCAGAGACTGAAATTAGCACAGATAACATTCCATAAGCCAAATATGTAATAGACAAGACCTACTCCTTGCTCAACGAAATGGACTAAACACCACATATTCAACGCCTAGGAATATACCTGACTAGGAAGAATCTTAAAACCCATGGATATATATGTCTCCGTAAGAGAATCAAGCGTGTGTACAGCAGCGGAAATGCAGCAGTGAAAATCCGATAAATCCCATTATCAAAATAAATTTCGAAAACAAAACACAAAGACAGTGAAATAGAGAGCAATTCTTAAATAATTCACTCAGGTCATGTGATGCAACCGGGATTGACCACATCTATACCCAGAGCTGGTTGAGACATAAGGCTGGACACTTCAGGCTGATAGCACTGGTGAGTTTCGGTGAGCAAATGCAGACCCTTTGAAGTCATACTGCATGGTACCCATTCCATGTGTCCCAACTCTCCAGGTTCAAGGCATTCTTCCTCCAGCTAAAACATGCATGGGAAACCCAGAGTATCGTCCACCGTGTGATTGGGAAACGATTTAAAATGCATCTCAGTTTTCGTATCCTGGTCCTCGGGTTCACCATTCCAGATGCTTTACTAACACTCTCCCCGCTTGGAGAGTCAGTGCCTTTAACCTCCTGTTTGGCACAGCTTGCCATTTCTGTGCAAGATGAACAGGAATAGGGAGAACCAATGAGAGACTAGCTGTAGGTGTCTGCACGGGCAAATGTAACGCTCATTGCCCACCAGGAAGAGGAATTAAACAAAGGCTCAGTGTGCCCTGCTGGAAACAGATTAGGGCCTGAAGCAATCCTGCGGTTTTGTGCCCAGCTCACAAGAAAGCGAGTTGAAGAAAGGAGCTCAGGGGCACTGTACTTCACAAACCTGCAGAGTTATAAATGACAGCTATCCTCCAAAAATATATTGAAGTAAGCCTGCGAAGGGGACTTGAAAGCGGGGCTGAATTTCAGGAAAACGATTGCAGGGGGTAGACTGGAATTGCCCTGAAAGCATAGGAAAAGAGGCACAACGTCGACAATGATGCACTTGGCCAAAAAGGGCGTATGCGTTTTTTCCTGAATATATTCAGGAAAAAACGCATACGCCCTTTTTGGCCAACCAAGCAAGCCTGTAAAGGAAATCTGCACTACAATGAAATCTCACTGCCCCCCCGGGCAAAAGGGCCATCTGAAAAAAGTGTAAAATCCAGAAAGGTAGGACAGGATATGGAGAACAGGGAGCCTTGTTATGCTGATTGGCAGGATGTAAATTGCCAGCAGCCACCCTGGAGAAGTGTATGGTGTTTCTTGAAACACGTAAGAAACAAAGCAACACAGCCTATGGCACTTCCACTTATGGTCCTATAGCTTACGGAAATTAAAATCAAAAACAGACAGCCACCCCAATATTTGGGACGGCTGTGTTCACAAGAAGCTCGTCTACAGTATCAGGTAAATATCCCAGAAAGCAAAAAATGGATAAAGTTGTGGCACGTACGTACAATGCAATATCACTCAGCAATGAAATCTGTGTCATCAGGCCCGTAGCGGCATAGTGAGTGGATGCAGGTACGGTGATTCTACGTGAACTACGTCACACAGAAAAAGAAACATCATAAGATATCACTAATACACGGAATGTAAACTTGACTACACATGAACTGAATTACAAAAAAGAACAGGGTCTCAAATTTAGAAAACCAACTAGTGCTTGCTTATGGGGAAAGGTGCCTTGGGGTGCTGCATAAAACCAGAGACTGAAATTAGCACAGATAACTTTCCATAAGCCAAATATGTAATAGACAAGACCTACTCCTTGCTCAACGAAATGGACCCAACACCACATATTCAACGCCTAGGAATATACCTGACTAGGAAGAATCTTAAAACCCATGGATATATATGTCTCCGTAAGAGAATCAAGCGTGTGTACAGCGGCCGAAACGCAGCAGTGAAAATCCGATAAATCCCATTATCAAAATAAATTTCGAAAACAAAACACAAAGACAGTGAAATAGAGAGCAATTCTTAACTAATTCACTCAGGGCATGTGATGCAACCGGGATTGACCACATCTACACCCAGAGCTGGTTGAGACATAAGGCTGGACACTTCAGGCTGATAGCATTGGTGAGTTTCGGTGAGCAAATGCAGACCCTTTGAAGTCATACTGCATGGTACCCATTCCATGGGTCCCAACTCTCCAGGTTCAAGGGATTCTTCCTCCAGCTAAAACATGCATGGGAAACCCAGAGTATCGTCCACCGTGTGATTGGGAAATGATTTAAAATGCATCTCAGTTTTCGTTTCCTGGTCCTCGGGTTCACCATTCCAGATGCTTTACTAACACTCTCCCCGCTTGGAGAGTCAGTGCCTTTAACCTCCTGTTTGGCACAGCTTGCAATTTCTGTGCAAGATGAACAGGAATAGGGAGAACCAATGAGAGACTAGCTGTAGGTGTCTGCACGGGCAAATGTAACGCTCATTGCCCACCAGGAAGAGGAATTAAACAAAGGCTCAGTGTGCCCTGCTGGAAACAGATTAGGGCCTGAAGCAATCCTGCGGTTTTGTGCCCAGCTCACAAGAAAGCGAGTTGAAGAAAGGAGCTCAGGGGCACTGTACTTCACAAACCTGCAGAGTTATAAATGACAGCTATCCTCCAAAAATATATTGAAGTAAGCCTGCGAAGGGGACTTGAAAGCGGGGCTGAATTTCAGGAAAACGATTGCAGGGGGTAGACTGGAATTGCCCTGAAAGCATAGGAAAAGAGGCACAACGTCGACAATGATGCACTTGGCCAAAAAGGGCGTATGCGTTTTTTCCTGAATATATTCAGGAAAAAACGCATACGCCCTTTTTGGCCAACCAAGCAAGCCTGTAAAGGAAATCTGCACTACAATGAAATCTCACTGCCCCCCCGGGCAAAAGGGCCATCTGAAAAAAGTGTAAAATCCAGAAAGGTAGGACAGGATATGGAGAACAGGGAGCCTTGTTATGCTGATTGGCAGGATGTAAATTGCCAGCAGCCACCCTGGAGAAGTGTATGGTGTTTCCTGAAACACGTAAGAAACAAAGCAACACAGCCTATGGCACTTCCACTTATGGTCCTATAGCTTACGGAAATTAAAATCAAAAACAGACAGCCACCCCAATATTTGGGACGGCTGTGTTCACAAGAAGCTCGTCTACAGTATCAGGTAAATATCCCAGAAAGCAAAAAATGGATAAAGAAGTTGTGGCACGTACGTGCAATGCAATATCACTCAGCAATGAAATCTGTGTCATCAGGCCCGTAGCGGCATAGTAAGTGGATGCAGGTACGGTGATTCTACGTGAACTACGTCACACAGAAAAAGAAACATCATAAGATATCACTAATACACGGAATGTAAACTTCACTACACATGAACTGAATTACAAAACAGAACAGGGTCTCAAATTTAGAAAACCAACTAGTGCTTGCTTATGGGGAAAGGTGCGTTGGGGTGCTGCATAAAACCAGAGACTGAAATTAGCACAGATAACATTCCATAAGCCAAATATGTAATAGACAAGACCTACTCCTTGCTCAACGAAATGGACTCAACACCACATATTCAACGCCTAGGAATATACCTGACTAGGAAGAATCTTAAAACCCATGGATATATATGTCTCCGTAAGAGAATCAAGCGTGTGTACAGCGGCGGAAATGCAGCAGTGAAAATCCGATAAATCCCATTATCAAAATAAATTTCGAAAACAAAACACAAAGACAGTGAAATAGAGAGCAATTCTTAAATAATTCACTCAGGGCATGTGATGCAACCGGGATTGACCACATCTACACCCAGAGCTGGTTGAGACATAAGGCTGGACACTTCTGGCTGATAGCACTGGTGAGTTTCGGTGAGCAAATGCAGACCCTTTGAAGTCATACTGCATGGTACCCATTCCATGGGTCCCAACTCTCCAGGTTCAAGGCATTCTTCCTCCAGCTAAAACATGCATGGGAAACCCAGAGTATCGTCCTCCGTGTTATTGGGAAACGATTTAAAATGCATCTCAGTTTTCGTATCCTGGTCCTCGGGTTCACCATTCCAGATGCTTTACTAACACTCTCCCCCCTTGGAGAGTCAGTGCCTTTAACCTCCTGTTTGGCACAGCTTGCCATTTCTGTGCAAGATGAACAGGAATAGGGAGAACCAATGAGAGACTAGCTGTAGGTGTCTGCAGGGGCAAATGTAACGCTCATTGCCCACCAGGAAGAGGAATTAAACAAAGGCTCAGTGTGCCCTGCTGGAAACAGATTAGGGCCTGAAGCAATCCTGCGGTTTTGTGCCCAGCTCACAAGAAAGCGAGTTGAAGAAAGGAGCTCAGGGGCACTGTACTTCACAAACCTGCAGAGTTATAAATGACAGCTATCCTCCAAAAATATATTGAAGTAAGCCTGCGAAGGGGACTTGAAAGCGGGGCTGAATTTCAGGAAAACGATTGCAGGGTGTAGACTGGAATTGCCCTGAAAGCATAGGAAAAGAGGCACAACGTCGACAATGATGCACTTGGCCAAAAAGGGCGTATGCGTTTTTTCCTGAATATATTCAGGAAAAAACGCATACGCCCTTTTTGGCCAACCAAGCAAGCCTGTAAAGGAAATCTGCACTACAATGAAATCTCACTGCCCCCCCGGGCAAAAGGGCCATCTGAAAAAAGTGTAAAATCCAGAAAGGTAGGACAGGATATGGAGAACAGGGAGCCTTGTTATGCTGATTGGCAGGATGTAAATTGCCAGCAGCCACCCTGGAGAAGTGTATGGTGTTTCTTGAAACACGTAAGAAACAAAGCAACACAGCCTATGGCACTTCCACTTATGGTCCTATAGCTTACGGAAATTAAAATCAAAAACAGACAGCCACCCCAATATTTGGGACGGCTGTGTTCACAAGAAGCTCGTCTACACTATCAGGTAAATATCCCAGAAAGCAAAAAATGGATAAAGAAGTTGTGGCACGTACGTACAATGCAATATCACTCAGCAATGAAATCTGTGTCATCAGGCCCGTAGCGGCATAGTGAGTGGATGCAGGTACGGTGATTCTACGTGAACTACGTCACACAGAAAAAGAAACATCATAAGATATCACTAATACACGGAATGTAAACTTGACTACACATGAACTGAATTACAAAAAAGAACAGGGTCCCAAATTTAGAAAACCAACTAGTGCTTGCTTATGGGGAAAGGTGCCTTGGGGTGCTGCATAAAACCAGAGACTGAAATTAGCACAGATAACTTTCCATAAGCCAAATATGTAATAGACAAGACCTACTCCTTGCTCAACGAAATGGACCCAACACCACATATTCAACGCCTAGGAATATACCTGACTAGGAAGAATCTTAAAACCCATGGATATATATGTCTCCGTAAGAGAATCAAGCGTGTGTACAGCGGCCGAAACGCAGCAGTGAAAATCCGATAAATCCCATTATCAAAATAAATTTCGAAAACAAAACACAAAGACAGTGAAATAGAGAGCAATTCTTAAATAATTCACTCAGGTCATGTGATGCAACCGGGATTGACCACATCTACACCCAGAGCTGGTTGAGACATAAGGCTGGACACTTCAGGCTGATAGCACTGGTGAGTTTCGGTGAGCAAATGCAGACCCTTTGAAGTCATACTGCATGGTACCCATTCCATGGGTCCCAACTCTCCAGGTTCAAGGCATTCTTCCTCCAGCTAAAACATGCATGGGAAACCCAGAGTATCGTCCACCGTGTGATTGAGAAACGATTTAAAATGCATCTCGGTTTTCGTATCCTGGTCCTCGGGTTCACCATTCCAGATGCTTTACTAACACTCTCCCCGCTTGGAGAGTCAGTGCCTTTAACCTCCTGTTTGGCACAGCTTGCCATTTCTGTGCAAGATGAACAGGAATAGGGAGAACCAATGAGAGACTAGCTGTAGGTGTCTGCACGGGCAAATGTAACGCTCATTGCCCACCAGGAAGAGGAATTAAACAAAGGCTCAGTGTGCCCTGCTGGAAACAGATTAGGGCCTGAAGCAATCCTGCGGTTTTGTGCCCAGCTCACAAGAAAGCGAGTTGAAGAAAGGAGCTCAGGGGCACTGTACTTCACAAACCTGCAGAGTTATAAATGACAGCTATCCTCCAAAAATATATTGAAGTAAGCCTGCGAAGGGGACTTGAAAGCGGGGCTGAATTTCAGGAAAACGATTGCAGGGGGTAGACTGGAATTGCCCTGAAAGCATAGGAAAAGAGGCACAACGTCGACAATGATGCACTTGGCCTAAAAGGGCGTATGCGTTTTTTCCTGAATATATTCAGGAAAAAACGCATACGCCCTTTTTGGCCAACCAAGCAAGCCTGTAAAGGAAATCTGCACTACAATGAAATCTCACTGCCCCCCCGGGCAAAAGGGCCATCTGAAAAAAGTGTAAAATCCAGAAAGGTAGGACAGGATATGGAGAACAGGGAGCCTTGTTATGCTGATTGGCAGGATGTAAATTGCCAGCAGCCACCCTGGAGAAGTGTATGGTGTTTCCTGAAACACGTAAGAAACAAAGCAACACAGCCTATGGCACTTCCACTTATGGTCCTATAGCTTATGGAAATGAAAATCAAAAACAGACAGCCACCCCAATATTTGGGACGGCTGTGTTCACAAGAAGCTCGTCTACAGTATCAGGTAAATATCCCAGAAAGCAAAAAATGGATAAAGAAGTTGTGGCACGTACGTGCAATGCAATATCACTCAGCAATGAAATCTGTGTCATCAGGCCCGTAGCGGCATAGTAAGTGGATGCAGGTACGGTGATTCTACGTGAACTACGTCACACAGAAAAAGAAACATCATAAGATATCACTAATACACGGAATGTAAACTTCACTACACATGAACTGAATTACAAAACAGAACAGGGTCTCAAATTTAGAAAACCAACTAGTGCTTGCTTATGGGGAAAGGTGCGTTGGGGTGCTGCATAAAACCAGAGACTGAAATTAGCACAGATAACATTCCATAAGCCAAATATGTAATAGACAAGACCTACTCCTTGCTCAACGAAATGGACTCAACACCACATATTCAACGCCTAGGAATATACCTGACTAGGAAGAATCTTAAAACCCATGGATATATATGTCTCCGTAAGAGAATCAAGCGTGTGTACAGCGGCGGAAATGCGGCAGTGAAAATCCGATAAATCCCATTATCAAAATAAATTTCGAAAACAAAACACAAAGACAGTGAAATAGAGAGCAATTCTTAAATAATTCACTCAGGGCATGTGATGCAACCGGGATTGACCACATCTACACCCAGAGCTGGTTGAGACATAAGGCTGGACACTTCTGGCTGATAGCACTGGTGAGTTTCGGTGAGCAAATGCAGACCCTTTGAAGTCATACTGCATGGTACCCATTCCATGGGTCCCAACTCTCCAGGTTCAAGGCATTCTTCCTCCAGCTAAAACATGCATGGGAAACCCAGAGTATCGTCCACCGTGTGATTGGGAAACGATTTAAAATGCATCTCAGTTTTCGTATCCTGGTCCTCGGGTTCACCATTCCAGATGATTTACTATCACTCTCCCCGCTTGGAGAGTCAGTGCCTTTAACCTCCTGTTTCGCACAACTTGCAATTTCTGTGCAAGATGAACAGGAATAGGGAGAACCAATGAGAGACTAGCTGTAGGTGTCTGCACGGGCAAATGTAACGCTCGTTGCCCACCAGGAAGAGGAATTAAACAAAGGCTCAGTGTGCCCTGCTGGAAACAGATTAGGGCCTGAAGCAATCCTGCGGTTTTGTGCCCAGCTCACAAGAAAGCGAGTTGAAGAAAGGAGTTCAGGGGCACTGTACTTCACAAACCTGCAGAGTTATAAATGACAGCTATCCTCCAAAAATATATTGAAGTAAGCCTGCGAAGGGGACTTGAAAGCGGGGCTGAATTTCAGGAAAACGATTGCAGGGGGTAGACTGGAATTGCCCTGAAAGCATAGGAAAAGAGGCACAACGTCGACAATGATGCACTTGGCCAAAAAGTGCGTATGCGATTTTTCCTGAATATATTCAGGAAAAAACGCATACGCCCTTTTTGGCCAACCAAGCAAGCCTGTAAAGGAAATCTGCACTACAATGAAATCTCACTGCCCCCCCGGGCAAAAGGGCCATCTGAAAAAAGTGTAAAATCCAGAAAGGTAGGACAGGATATGGAGAACAGGGAGCCTTGTTATGCTGATTGGCAGGATGTAAATTGCCAGCAGCCACCCTGGAGAAGTGTATGGTGTTTCTTGAAACACGTAAGAAACAAAGCAACACAGCCTATGGCACTTCCACTTATGGTCCTATAGCTTACGGAAATTAAAATCAAAAACAGACAGCCACCCCAATATTTGGGACGGCTGTGTTCACAAGAAGCTCGTCTACAGTATCAGGTAAATATCCCAGAAAGCAAAAAATGGATAAAGAAGTTGTGGCACGTACGTACAATGCAATATCACTCAGCAATGAAATCTGTGTCATCAGGCCCGTAGCGGCATAGTGAGTGGATGCAGGTATGGTGATTCTACGTGAACTACGTCACACAGAAAAAGAAACATCATAAGATATCACTAATACACGGAATGTAAACTTGACTACACATGAACTGAATTACAAAAAAGAACAGGGTCTCAAATTTAGAAAACCAACTAGTGCTTGCTTATGGGGAAAGGTGCCTTGGGGTGCTGCATAAAACCAGAGACTGAAATTAGCACAGATAACTTTCCATAAGCCAAATATGTAATAGACAAGACCTACTCCTTGCTCAACGAAATGGACCCAACACCACATATTCAACGCCTAGGAATATACCTGACTAGGAAGAATCTTAAAACCCATGGATATATATGTCTCCGTAAGAGAATCAAGCGTGTGTACAGCGGCCGAAACGCAGCAGTGAAAATCCGATAAATCCCATTATCAAAATAAATTTCGAAAACAAAACACAAAGACAGTGAAATACAGAGCAATTCTTAACTAATTCACTCAGGGCATGTGATGCAACCGGGATTGACCACATCTACACCCAGAGCTGGTTGAGACATAAGGCTGGACACTTCAGGCTGATAGCACTGGTGAGTTTCGGTGAGCAAATGCAGACCCTTTGAAGTCATACTGCATGGTACCCATTCCATGGGTCCCAACTCTCCAGGTTCAAGGGATTCTTCCTCCAGCTAAAACATGCATGGGAAACCCAGAGTATCGTCCACCGTGTGATTGGGAAATGATTTAAAATGCATCTCAGTTTTCGTTTCCTGGTCCTCGGGTTCACCATTCCAGATGCTTTACTAACACTCTCCCCGCTTGGAGAGTCAGTGCCTTTAACCTCCTGTTTGGCACAGCTTGCCATTTCTGTGCAAGATGAACAGGAATAGGGAGAACCAATGAGAGACTAGCTGTAGGTGTCTGCACGGGCAAATGTAACGCTCATTGCCCACCAGGAAGAGGAATTAAACAAAGGCTCAGTGTGCCCTGCTGGAAACAGATTAGGGCCTGAAGCAATCCTGCGGTTTTGTGCCCAGCTCACAAGAAAGCGAGTTGAAGAAAGGAGCTCAGGGGCACTGTACTTCACAAACCTGCAGAGTTATAAATGACAGCTATCCTCCAAAAATATATTGAAGTAAGCCTGCGAAGGGGACTTGAAAGCGGGGCTGAATTTCAGGAAAACGATTGCAGGGGGTAGATTGGAATTGCCCTGAAAGCATAGGAAAAGAGGCACAACGTCGACAATGATGCACTTGGCCAAAAAGGGCGTATGCGTTTTTTCCTGAATATATTCAGGAAAAAACGCATACGCCCTTTTTGGCCAACCAAGCAAGCCTGTAAAGGAAATCTGCACTACAATGAAATCTCACTGCCCCCCCGGGCAAAAGGGCCATCAGAAAAAAGTGTAAAATCCAGAAAGGTAGGACAGGATATGGAGAACAGGGAGCCTTGTTATGCTGATTGGCAGGATGTAAATTGCCAGCAGCCACCCTGGAGAAGTGTATGGTGTTTCCTGAAACACGTAAGAAACAAAGCAACACAGCCTATGGCACTTCCACTTATGGTCCTATAGCTTACGGAAATTAAAATCAAAAACAGACAGCCACCCCAATATTTGGGACGGCTGTGTTCACAAGAAGCTCGTCTACAGTATCAGGTAAATATCCCAGAAAGCAAAAAATGGATAAAGAAGTTGTGGCACGTACGTGCAATGCAATATCACTCAGCAATGAAATCTGTGTCATCAGGCCCGTAGCGGCATAGTAAGTGGATGCAGGTACGGTGATTCTACGTGAACTACGTCACACAGAAAAAGAAACATCATAAGATATCACTAATACACGGAATGTAAACTTCACTACACATGAACTGAATTACAAAACAGAACAGGGTCTCAAATTTAGAAAACCAACTAGTGCTTGCTTATGGGGAAAGGTGCGTTGGGGTGCTGCATAAAACCAGAGACTGAAATTAGCACAGATAACATTCCATAAGCCAAATATGTAATAGACAAGACCTACTCCTTGCTCAACGAAATGGACTCAACACCACATATTCAACGCCTAGGAATATACCTGACTAGGAAGAATCTTAAAACCCATGGATATATATGTCTCCGTAAGAGAATCAAGCGTGTGTACAGCGGCGGAAATGCAGCAGTGAAAATCCGATAAATCCCATTATCAAAATAAATTTCGAAAACAAAACACAAAGACAGTGAAATAGAGAGCAATTCTTAAATAATTCACTCAGGTCATGTGATGCAACCGGGATTGACCACATCTACACCCAGAGCTGGTTGAGACATAAGGCTGGACACTTCTGGCTGATAGCACTGGTGAGTTTCGGTGAGCAAATGCAGACCCTTTGAAGTCATACTGCATGGTACCCATTCCATGGGTCCCAACTCTCCAGGTTCAAGGCATTCTTCCTCCAGCTAAAACATGCATGGGAAACCCAGAGTATCGTCCACCGTGTTATTGGGAAACGATTTAAAATGCATCTCAGTTTTCGTATCCTGGTCCTCGGGTTCACCATTCCAGATGCTTTACTAACACTCTCCCCCCTTGGAGAGTCAGTGCCTTTAACCTCCTGTTTGGCACAGCTTGCCATTTCTGTGCAAGATGAACAGGAATAGGGAGAACCAATGAGAGACTAGCTGTAGGTGTCTGCACGGGCAAATGTAACGCTCATTGCCCACCAGGAAGAGGAATTAAACAAAGGCTCAGTGTGCCCTGCTGGAAACAGATTAGGGCCTGAAGCAATCCTGCGGTTTTGTGCCCAGCTCACAAGAAAGCGAGTTGAAGAAAGGAGCTCAGGGGCACTGTACTTCACAAACCTGCAGAGTTATAAATGACAGCTATCCTCCAAAAATATATTGAAGTAAGCCTGCGAAGGGGACTTGAAAGCGGGGCTGAATTTCAGGAAAACGATTGCAGGGTGTAGACTGGAATTGCCCTGAAAGCATAGGAAAAGAGGCACAACGTCGACAATGATGCACTTGGCCAAAAAGCGCGTATGCGTTTTTTCCTGAATATATTCAGGAAAAAACGCATACGCCCTTTTTGGCCAACCAAGCAAGCCTGTAAAGGAAATCTGCACTACAATGAAATCTCACTGCCCCCCCGGGCAAAAGGGCCATCTGAAAAAAGTGTAAAATCCAGAAAGGTAGGACAGGATATGGAGAACAGGGAGCCTTGTTATGCTGATTGGCAGGATGTAAATTGCCAGCAGCCACCCTGGAGAAGTGTATGGTGTTTCTTGAAACACGTAAGAAACAAAGCAACACAGCCTATGGCACTTCCACTTATGGTCCTATAGCTTACGGAAATTAAAATCAAAAACAGACAGCCACCCCAATATTTGGGACGGCTGTGTTCACAAGAAGCTCGTCTACAGTATCAGGTAAATATCCCAGAAAGCAAAAAATGGATAAAGAAGTTGTGGCACGTACGTACAATGCAATATCACTCAGCAATGAAATCTGTGTCATCAGGCCCGTAGCGGCATAGTGAGTGGATGCAGGTACGGTGATTCTACGTGAACTACGTCACACAGAAAAAGAAACATCATAAGATATCACTAATACACGGAATGTAAACTTGACTACACATGAACTGAATTACAAAAAAGAACAGGGTCTCAAATTTAGAAAACCAACTAGTGCTTGCTTATGGGGAAAGGTGCCTTGGGGTGCTGCATAAAACCAGAGACTGAAATTAGCACAGATAACTTTCCATAAGCCAAATATGTAATAGACAAGACCTACTCCTTGCTCAACGAAATGGACCCAACACCACATATTCAACGCCTAGCAATATACCTGACTAGGAAGAATCTTAAAACCCATGGATATATATGTCTCCGTAAGAGAATCAAGCGTGTGTACAGCGGCGCAAATGCAGCAGTGAAAATCCGATAAATCCCATTATCAAAATAAATTTCGAAAACAAAACACAAAGACAGTGAAATAGAGAGCAATTCTTAACTAATTCACTCAGGGCATGTGATGCAACCGGGATTGACCACATCTACACCCAGAGCTGGTTGAGACATAAGGCTGGACACTTCAGGCTGATAGCACTGGTGAGTTTCGGTGAGCAAATGCAGACCCTTTGAAGTCATACTGCATGGTACCCATTCCATGGGTCCCAACTCTCCAGGTTCAAGGGATTCTTCCTCCAGCTAAAACATGCATGGGAAACCCAGAGTATCGTCCACCGTGTGATTGGGAAATGATTTAAAATGCATCTCAGTTTTCGTTTCCTGGTCCTCGGGTTCACCATTCCAGATGCTTTACTAACACTCTCCCCGCTTGGAGAGTCAGTGCCTTTAACCTCCTGTTTGGCACAGCTTGCCATTTCTGTGCAAGATGAACAGGAATAGGGAGAACCAATGAGAGACTAGCTGTAGGTGTCTGCACGGGCAAATGTAACGCTCATTGCCCACCAGGAAGAGGAATTAAACAAAGGCTCAGTGTGCCCTGCTGGAAACAGATTAGGGCCTGAAGCAATCCTGCGGTTTTGTGCCCAGCTCACAAGAAAGCGAGTTGAAGAAAGGAGCTCAGGGGCACTGTACTTCACAAACCTGCAGAGTTATAAATGACAGCTATCCTCCAAAAATATATTGAAGTAAGCCTGCGAAGGGGACTTGAAAGCGGGGCTGAATTTCAGGAAAACGATTGCAGGGGGTAGACTGGAATTGCCCTGAAAGCATAGGAAAAGAGGCACAACGTCGACAATGATGCACTTGGCCAAAAAGGGCGTATGCGTTTTTTCCTGAATATATTCAGGAAAAAACGCATACGCCCTTTTTGGCCAACCAAGCAAGCCTGTAAAGGAAATCTGCACTACAATGAAATCTCACTGCCCCCCCGGGCAAAAGGGCCATCTGAAAAAAGTGTAAAATCCAGAAAGGTAGGACAGGATATGGAGAACAGGGAGCCTTGTTATGCTGATTGGCAGGATGTAAATTGCCAGCAGCCACCCTGGAGAAGTGTATGGTGTTTCCTGAAACACATAAGAAACAAAGCAACACAGCCTATGGCACTTCCACTTATGGTCCTATAGCTTACGGAAATTAAAATCAAAAACAGACAGCCACCCCAATATTTGGGACGGCTGTGTTCACAAGAAGCTCGTCTACAGTATCAGGTAAATATCCCAGAAAGCAAAAAATGGATAAAGAAGTTGTGGCACGTACGTGCAATGCAATATCACTCAGCAATGAAATCTGTGTCATCAGGCCCGTAGCGGCATAGTGAGTGGATGCAGGTACGGTGATTCTACGTGAACTACGTCACACAGAAAAAGAAACATCATAAGATATCACTAATACACGGAATGTAAACTTCACTACACATGAACTGAATTACAAAACAGAACAGGGTCTCAAATTTAGAAAACCAACTAGTGCTTGCTTATGGGGAAAGGTGCGTTGGGGTGCTGCATAAAACCAGAGACTGAAATTAGCACAGATAACATTCCATAAGCCAAATATGTAATAGACAAGACCTACTCCTTGCTCAACGAAATGGACTCAACACCACATATTCAACGCCTAGGAATATACCTGACTAGGAAGAATCTTAAAACCCATGGATATATATGTCTCCGTAAGAGAATCAAGCGTGTGTACAGCGGCGGAAATGCGGCAGTGAAAATCCGATAAATCCCATTATCAAAATAAATTTCGAAAACAAAACACAAAGACAGTGAAATAGAGAGCAATTCTTAAATAATTCACTCAGGTCATGTGATGCAACCGGGATTGACCACATCTACACCCAGAGCTGGTTGAGACATAAGGCTGGACACTTCAGGCTGATAGCACTGGTGAGTTTCGGTGAGCAAATGCAGACCCTTTGAAGTCAAACTGCATGGTACCCATTCCATGGGTCCCAACTCTCCAGGTTCAAGGCATTCTTCCTCCAGCTAAAACATGCATGGGAAACCCAGAGTATCGTCCACCGTGTGATTGGGAAACGATTTAAAATGCATCTCAGTTTTCGTATCCTGGTCCTCGGGTTCACCATTCCAGATGCTTTACTAACACTCTCCCCGCTTGGAGAGTCAGTGCCTTTAACCTCCTGTTTGGCACAGCTTGCCATTTCTGTGCAAGATGAACAGGAATAGGGAGAACCAATGAGAGACTAGCTGTAGGTGTCTGCACGGGCAAATGTAACGCTCATTGCCCACCAGGAAGAGGAATTAAACAAAGGCTCAGTGTGCCCTGCTGGAAACAGATTAGGGCCTGAAGCAATCCTGCGGTTTTGTGCCCAGCTCACAAGAAAGCGAGTTGAAGAAAGGAGCTCAGGGGCACTGTACTTCACAAACCTGCAGAGTTATAAATGACAGCTATCCTCCAAAAATATATTGAAGTAAGCCTGCGAAGGGGACTTGAAAGCGGGGCAGAATTTCAGGAAAACGATTGCAGGGGGTAGACTGGAATTGCCCTGAAAGCATAGGAAAAGAGGCACAACGTCGACAATGATGCACTTGGCCATAAAGGGCGTATGCGTTTTTTCCTGAATATATTCAGGAAAAAACGCATATGCCCTTTTTGGCCAACCAAGCAAGCCTGTAAAGGAAATCTGCACTACAATGAAATCTCACTGCCCCCCCCCCCCCCCCCCGGGCAAAAGGGCCATCTGAAAAAAGTGTAAAATCCAGAAAGGTAGGACAGGATATGGAGAACAGGTAGCCTTGTTATGCTGATTGGCAGGATGTAAATTGCCAGCAGCCACCCTGGAGAAGTGTATGGTGTTTCCTGAAACACGTAAGAAACAAAGCAACACAGCCTATGGCACTTCCACTTATGGTCCTATAGCTTACGGAAATTAAAATCAAAAACAGACAGCCACCCCAATATTTGGAACGGCTGTGTTCACAAGAAGCTCGTCTACAGTATCAGGTAAATATCCCAGAAAGCAAAAAATGGATAAAGAAGTTGTGGCACGTACGTACAATGCAATATCACTCAGCAATGAAATCTGTGTCATCAGGCCCGTAGCGGCATAGTGAGTGGATGCAGGTACGGTGATTCTACGTGAACTACGTCACACAGAAAAAGAAACATCATAAGATATCACTAATACACGGAATGTAAACTTGACTACACATGAACTGAATTACAAAAAAGAACAGGGTCTCAAATTTAGAAAACCAACTAGTGCTTGCTTATGGGGAAAGGTGCCTTGGGGGGCTGCATAAAACCAGAGACTGAAATTAGCACAGATAACTTACCATAAGCCAAATATGTAATAGACAAGACCTACTCCTTGCTCAACGAAATGGACCCAACACCACATATTCAACGCCTAGGAATATACCTGACTAGGAAGAATCTTAAAACCCATGGATATATATGTCTCCGTAAGAGAATCAAGCGTGTGTACAGTGGCCGGAACGCAGCAGTGAAAATCCGATAAATCCCATTATCAAAATAAATTTCGAAAACAAAACACAAAGACAGTGAAATAGAGAGCAATTCTTAACTAATTCACTCAGGGCATGTGATGCAACCGGGATTGACCACATCTACACCCAGAGCTGGTTGAGACATAAGGCTGGACACTTCAGGCTGATAGCATTGGTGAGTTTCGGTGAGCAAATGCAGACCCTTTGAAGTCATACTGCATGGTACCCATTCCATGGGTCCCAACTCTCCAGGTTCAAGGGATTCTTCCTCCAGCTAAAACATGCATGGGAAACCCAGAGTATCGTCCACCGTGTGATTGGGAAATGATTTAAAATGCATCTCAGTTTTCGTTTCCAGGTCCTCGGGTTCACCATTCCAGATGCTTTACTAACACTCTCCCCGCTTGGAGAGTCAGTGCCTTTAACCTCCTGTTTCGCACAGCTTGCAATTTCTGTGCAAGATGAACAGGAATAGGGAGAACCAATGAGAGACTAGCTGTAGGTGTCTGCACGGGCAAATGTAACGCTCATTGCCCACCAGGAAGATTAATTAAACAAAGGCTCAGTGTGCCCTGCTGGAAACAGATTAGGGCCTGAAGCAATCCTGCGGTTTTGTGCCCAGCTCACAAGAAAGCGAGTTGAAGAAAGGAGCTCAGGGGCACTGTACTTCACAAACCTGCAGAGTTATAAATGATAGCTATCCTCCAAAAATATATTGAAGTAAGTCTGCGAAGGGGACTTGAAAGCGGGGCTGAATTTCAGGAAAACGATTGCAGGGGGTAGACTGGAATTGCCCTGAAAGCATAGGAAAAGAGGCACAACGTCGACAATGATGCACTTGGCCAAAAAGGGCGTATGCGTTTTTTCCTGAATATATTCAGGAAAAAACGCATACGCCCTTTTTGGCCAACCAAGCAAGCCTGTAAAGGAAATCTGCACTACAATGAAATCTCACTGCCCCCCCCCCGGGCAAAAGGGCCATCTGAAAAAAGTGTAAAATCCAGAAAGGTAGGACAGGATATGGAGAACAGGGAGCCTTGTTATGCTGATTGGCAGGATGTAAATTGCCAGCAGCCACCCTGGAGAAGTGTATGGTGTTTCCTGAAACACGTAAGAAACAAAGCAACACAGCCTATGGCACTTCCACTTATGGTCCTATAGCTTACGGAAATTAAAATCAAAAACAGACAGCCACCGCAATATTTGGGACGGCTGTGTTCACAAGAAGCTCGTCTACAGTATCAGGTAAATATCCCAGAAAGCAAAAAATGGATAAAGAAGTTGTGGCACGTACGTACAATGCAATATCACTCAGCAATGAAATCTGTGTCATCAGGCCCGTAGCGGCATAGTGAGTGGATGCAGGTACGGTGATTCTACGTGAACTACGTCACACAGAAAAAGAAACATCATAAGATATCACTAATACACGGAATGTAAACTTGACTACACATGAACTGAATTACAAAACAGAACAGGGTCTCAAATTTAGAAAACCAACTAGTGCTTGCTTATGGGGAAAGGTGCGTTGGGGTGCTGCATAAAACCAGAGACTGAAATTAGCACAGATAACATTCCATAAGCCAAATATGTAATAGACAAGACCTACTCCTTGCTCAACGAAATGGACTAAACACCACATATTCAACGCCTAGGAATATACCTGACTAGGAAGAATCTTAAAACCCATGGATATATATGTCTCCGTAAGAGAATCAAGCGTGTGTACAGCAGCGGAAATGCAGCAGTGAAAATCCGATAAATCCCATTATCAAAATAAATTTCGAAAACAAAACACAAAGACAGTGAAATAGAGAGCAATTCTTAAATAATTCACTCAGGTCATGTGATGCAACCGGGATTGACCACATCTACACCCAGAGCTGGTTGAGACATAAGGCTGGACACTTCAGGCTGATAGCACTGGTGAGTTTCGGTGAGCAAATGCAGACCCTTTGAAGTCATACTGCATGGTACCCATTCCATGGGTCCCAACTCTCCAGGTTCAAGGCATTCTTCCTCCAGCTAAAACATGCATGGGAAACCCAGAGTATCGTCCACCGTGTGATTGGGAATTGATTTAAAATGCATCTCAGTTTTCGTTTCCAGGTCCTCGGGTTCACCATTCCAGATGCTTTACTAACACTCTCCCCGCTTGGAGAGTCAGTGCCTTTAACCTCCTGTTTCGCACAGCTTGCAATTTCTGTGCAAGATGAACAGGAATAGGGAGAACCAATGAGAGACTAGCTGTAGGTGTCTGCACGGGCAAATGTAACGCTCATTGCCCACCAGGAAGATTAATTAAACAAAGGCTCAGTGTGCCCTGCTGGAAACAGATTAGGGCCTGAAGCAATCCTGCGGTTTTGTGCCCAGCTCACAAGAAAGCGAGTTGAAGAAAGGAGCTCAGGGGCACTGTACTTCACAAACCTGCAGAGTTATAAATGACAGCTATCCTCCAAAAATATATTGAAGTAAGTCTGCGAAGGGGACTTGAAAGCGGGGCTGAATTTCAGGAAAACGATTGCAGGGGGTAGACTGGAATTGCCCTGAAAGCATAGGAAAAGAGGCACAACGTCGACAATGATGCACTTGGCCAAAAAGTGCGTATGCGATTTTTCCTGAATATATTCAGGAAAAAACGCATACGCCCTTTTTGGCCAACCAAGCAAGCCTGTAAAGGAAATCTGCACTACAATGAAATCTCACTGCCCCCCCGGGCAAAAGGGCCATCTGAAAAAAGTGTAAAATCCAGAAAGGTAGGACAGGATATGGAGAACAGGGAGCCTTGTTATGCTGATTGGCAGGATGTAAATTGCCAGCAGCCACCCTGGAGAAGTGTATGGTGTTTCCTGAAACACGTAAGAAACAAAGCAACACAGCCTATGGCACTTCCACTTATGGTCGTATAGCTTACGGAAATTAAAATCAAAAACAGACAGCCACCCCAATATTTGGGACGGCTGTGTTCACAAGAAGCTCGTCTACAGTATCAGGTAAATATCCCAGAAAGCAAAAAATGGATAAAGAAGTTGTGGCACGTACGTACAATGCAATATCACTCAGCAATGAAATCTGTGTCATCAGGCCCGTAGCGGCATAGTGAGTGTATGCAGGTACGGTGATTCTACGTGAACTACGTCACACAGAAAAAGAAACATCATAAGATATCACTAATACACGGAATGTAAACTTCACTACACATGAACTGAATTACAAAACAGAACAGGGTCTCAAATTTAGAAAACCAACTAGTGCTTGCTGATGGGGAAAGGTGCGTTGGGGTGCTGCATAAAACCAGAGACTGAAATTAGCACAGATAACATTCCATAAGCCAAATATGTAATAGACAAGACCTACTCCTTGCTCAACGAAATGGACTCAACACCACATATTCAACGCCTAGGAATATACCTGACTAGGAAGAATCTTAAAACCCATGGATATATATGTCTCCGTAAGAGAATCAAGCGTGTGTACAGCGGCGGAAATGCGGCAGTGAAAATCCGATAAATCCCATTATCAAAATAAATTTCGAAAACAAAACACAAAGACAGTGAAATAGAGAGCAATTCTTAAATAATTCACTCAGGGCATGTGATGCAACCGGGATAGACCACATCTACACCCAGAGCTGGTTGAGACATAAGGCTGGACACTTCTGGCTGATAGCACTGGTGAGTTTCGGTGAGCAAATGCAGACCCTTTGAAGTCATACTGCATGGTACCCATTCCATGGGTCCCAACTCTCCAGGTTCAAGGCATTCTTCCTCCAGCTAAAACATGCATGGGAAACCCAGAGTATCGTCCACCGTGTGATTGGGAAACGATTTAAAATGCATCTCAGTTTTCGTATCCTGGTCCTCGGGTTCACCATTCCAGATGATTTACTATCACTCTCCCCGCTTGGAGAGTCAGTGCCTTTAACCTCCTGTTTCGCACAACTTGCAATTTCTGTGCAAGATGAACAGGAATAGGGAGAACCAATGAGAGACTAGCTGTAGGTGTCTGCACGGGCAAATGTAACGCTCGTTGCCCACCAGGAAGAGGAATTAAACAAAGGCTCAGTGTGCCCTGCTGGAAACAGATTAGGGCCTGAAGCAATCCTGCGGTTTTGTGCCCAGCTCACAAGAAAGCGAGTTGAAGAAAGGAGTTCAGGGGCACTGTACTTCACAAACCTGCAGAGTTATAAATG